>NC_135497.1:187535984-187780228 GCF_052857255.1 Amblyomma americanum
CTAAACTAGTCTCTTTTTGTATTCATTCCCATTGCCTGGTCCTAGGACAGTCGTCCTAGGACAGTCGTCCTAGGACCTGACTGACTGACTGTCTAGGCATGACTGAACTTTGTCATGCTATTTCTGTTTCATGTGTAATGCGCAAGGGGGCCAGAGCCCTTCTCAGGTGCTCTGTTGCCTTCAGCCTCTGCCCCCTCTTGGACTATGTCTAAGGAAAGATCAAAGAAAGAAACAAAAAAAGAAAGTTTGAGCTGTACGCCCAAACAGTCAAAAAGAAAGCACCCAATTTTTTTAAAACCAAATATAGATTACCGAAAATGCCACCTCGTTTCGCCACCATCGGCATGAAATGAGCATTTCTGGAGCAAATTAAAATATTCAACGTCACCATTTTGGCAATCATCTTGGACGTTAAAGCATCACCATGTCCCAAGCTATGCATACAAAAAATAAAAATCGCATGCTTTATTTGTGTTGCAGGCTGCTTAAAACTCATGATAGAAACCAGAACCTCTGGCGTTGCCAACAAGCATGCTTAGTTCTCGCGTTGTTGCTGGGCTTGAGCCGAAGCTGTCTAGTTCGCGGGACGAGCCAAGTAGGTCAGTTTCCTCAGCAGGCAATGAAAAACCCTGCCGGCTCCAGGCCGGTTTCATTCAAACAATTACAGCCAGTGTAGTGCAGACAACCGGACACTGAAAATCCTAAGCATTCACTGCAGTAGTCGGGATCCCACCTGAGGCTAATTTGTGCCGATAAGCAGACAGTTGTTGTTTCAGCAGCAAACACTGTAACTCTGCACACGAGCTCAAGCCTTGTAGGTTGCGTGACAAGAGAAGTCCATAATTCTACCGGTAGCACTGCGAAATTCCATCAAAGGGCCTGCGTCCAAGCAAACACTAAACTAAGAAGACAAACACAATAAGTCTGGTGTTCCCGCGCCAGCGGAACCCTCTGCTTCAGTCGTCCAAAGACACCAGCATGCTTCTCTGTTTCCTTGTCCTCATGCGCCGTAAGCAGTGAATATTTTCTCTCCTCAGCTGTCAACAACAGCAAAAAAAAAGCTAAACAGATACTGTCATTGAGACACGCACAGGAAACTTTACCGTTGCATTCATCCACCACTCAATCCTCTCACTTCCACTCACTACTCATGTCCACTCACCATTCATGTTTAACTGCGCAAAGAAACGAAGACAGAGAACAAGAAGGCACGACACGAGCGCATCTATCAACTGATTTTTTATTCAAGGAAAAAGGCTTATATATGTATCTTCTTCCCGCGGAAAAACATGCTAAAAAACCGAAAACGCAAACACTATCACACACTATCTTGGCACATGTAACATGATGCCACTGTAAAGAGTGAATTTAGTGGGAACTGGCAGAATGTGGTGGGGGGCTAGTTGGTATGACATTCTATAAACTTCAGAACTTGAAAATTTTTGGAGCTTATTGATGCTCGCCATTATTGATGCTAGCCATGGTGACATAAGCGATGTGCGTGCACCAGTGAAGATGTGTTTTCAATCGGTGCCTGCTCATAGAACCTATTGGCGAGACAAGCGACACGGGCAGAAAACGCTGCACGACGGTGCCGCTCGTCGCTCGCCGCCGTCGCCTGGGTTTGTGCGGGCGAGCGAAACCTTCACGCCCGGTGAATAGACGGCTCGAAGAACTGCGCTTGGGTACCTTATCCATATTGAAAAAAGCGAAAAAGCGAGCGGCTGCATTTCATATCTTCACACTTTCTTACTAATCAGCGGGGAACTCTTGCCAGATTCTTCAATTTCGGTCGACAGTGGACCGCTGGTCCCTTTCGTGACGAGGCCTAGCGAGTACACAGGATTCGTGTGTGCGATTTCGGCGATTGCGGAGAGCGAATTCGCAAGTTTTAGCGCCTGAAAATAGCTGTCGAGCGTAGTTTTGGCTACAGTGCCCTCAAAGCGACGACTGCCTACATCACAGGGTGCGAGTACAATAAGGAGGAAGTGCTGATATGTGACTCTGTCTTCACAGCATGTGCTGAAGGCAGCCGGCAGCAGCCGTCGGCCTCGACCGTGGACAACAAATCTGGTTGTTTTCATTAATTCAAGTAATGTCCAAACATATCTTTAGCTAAAGCAATTTAAAATCAAATATTGTTGACATAAGAGGAAGCAGATACAATTAAGCGGGAAGCGTCGGTCCTACGTGAAGCGTTTCCCAAGCAGGCGATATAGCATCAGCGGCGCTTAATGATTGCAGCGTTATCATAGTGTGTAAATGAGTAGAACTACAATTTGTGAGCAATACTACGTAATATTTAGGATAAGGAGAGCCCACCTTGTGTTTTATGCCATGCAAACGAGCAGTACTGCTTGCGCGCAGCTATGTAAGCAACCCCAGCGTGGGGCTGCAGTTGTAATCGTCGCATTCCTGGGCCAAATGCGTACGCTGTTGCTTTGCTGATCACACGTTGACCGGAGTACCACCTTTAGCAGGCTGCGAGGTCGTTCGAAACTGGGGCTTAGCCCGCGAGGGGCGCAGCGGTGTTTACGGAGCTTCTCCCAAGCGAACACCCCTAAAGAAAGCCGGGCGCCAGGCTGGGGGTCGCTTGTACCCATTTTTACCGGAGGGTGTCCGGCGGTGGGTTTCGAACCGACCACCTCCTGCAGCCGAGACGGGCGCCCAAGCCACTAGGCCACGGCTGCGGTAACTGTGGTCAAGACCCTTTTCCCAAGCATCTCACCCAGAAGAGCCGAGCACCAGGCCGGGGGAAATCTTGTACCCATTAAAAACCGGTGGGTACCCGGCGGCACTGGGGATCGAACCCAGCACCTCCCGAATGCAAGGCGGATGCTCTACCACAAGGCCGCGCACAGTAAACGCTAAATGATGTATGATTATTTTCAAGCATTCATTTAGACGGCGGCGACTATTCATCGGTGCGGGCAGTGAAAGCATACGAGTCGCGTAGGGTTTTGCAAGCAGCATTCGTTCCTGCAAAAGGGTTCTACTAGCCGAAGCGAATGTATGTTCGACTTACAAATGCACAGATGCAGCGGGAAAGTAGTCTCATTCAGGACTTTTCCCTCCTCCTTTCGTGCTTGAAAGTTACTCTAGTGCCACCTTGTGATAATTTGAGTTTAATTATCGAGCCGATGAATAGCAGACAAGAAATTGGTAGCCAGCTACAAAACGCCGCGGCTTTCATGGCGCACATCGGTGAAGGCATGCACGACACGTGCCGCTTTTCACATGGGGAGCACTTGACTGCTCAAAAGAGACCGCACTCATAACATAAAAATAACATGTTTCTGAACGTAAATAATAAAGCAGGGGTCCGTCGATTTATGGTTTCTCAACAACCACAAAACGGGTGCCACAAGCATATCCACTTTCCCAAGGATCACTGAGCTTCTGTACAATACAATAGTAATGGCTTGTGAATGGTCACTCTTCCAGCTGAAAGAAGTGCACCGACTAGTAACTCTCACCTTCAAGGATGTCAGCACGATCTTTGGTCTTGAGCTCAGCCTTTGGATATGGGTATATGGTGTATTCCACCATGCCCAGATCATCACACACTACTGCTTGCGTCCGGTTATTCACCAGGGAGCTCCGAAGAAGCTGCAAAACACACAATGAGGCCATGAAGAGAGGCCTTACAAGGCCATTAGTTCCCGAAGAATGCTGATCAGTGAGTGGGATCACAAAACCCTCCTAAGAGGGAGGAAGACTGAGGTGTCCAGCAGATTATACTATTAATTCAGTGCACGGTGTCTGTAATTACAGCTCTTCCATTTCGAAGATTTTAAAATGTATTGTTATACACAATACATTTCAGAACTGCTTTTACTGACAAAAACAGCAACGATCATTCTCTTAAAAAAGCACATGCTCCTGGCTTCTGGGACACCCACAGAATTATAATCCTGGATAAAGCCTTGGAGACGACCACTTTATCATTTCATACAGCAGTACTGTAAAAGTATCACAAGCAGCTTTGGTTGCATATAAACGCAGAGAAAATTAATCAATTCAGGATTTACTTCTCCCACACTGTGAACTTACAGAAAGCAATGTGTTCTCACTAAATTTTATGCCACATAATCAACAAACCAGTGCAGATATGATGGTGGCCATCAATTTTCACCTGATTTGCATCATAAAGGCGTGATAAGTTTTACAATTATTTACAGCATCACCCCTCAATCAGGAAATGCCTCACTGAAAAGTGCAAGATGCATTACAGGCATCCTTGAATCAATACATCAATACTGTGACACGTCAGAATACACTGGCAACCTATATTGAGCATTCCTGGGATTGCCCCATGCCTGCACTTCTACATCCAGAGTGCGGTAGAACTCACCGATAGATGGCCTTCATGATGCTCCGGGAAGTATTTGTAGAGATATTCGGATGCCACCAACTGCAGGACAGTGTCACCCAGAAACTCAAGCCTCTGGTTTGAACCCCTGTGGGAGATGAAAAATTTAGGAAAAATTCAAAACAAAAAAGTAAATTTATCTTTATTTGAGATAGAGCAGTACTCAACACTTATTATTATTAATTTCTGGTTATTCACAATGCTATCACATGCCTTATATTGCAGCAATGTGATAGCAGACTTTAAATGGTCAAATAAAAACACAGAGTAGGCTGAAAAAAACATGACAAGACCACTGCTCAGATGCATATTCCATTTGAGAACCAATGAATACAGAACAAACAAATTCATTCAAATAATAAAGGGACTGCAAATCTGTGATTAAAAGAGATTTCAAACTAAAGGGATCAATTTAAATGTGAGGCTTTGCACTGCATGGGTTACTGCATGTAAACTGCATCAAAGGAGAGCAATAGTGTGTCTATCACACACTCCCACCAATGCCAGTTAGATGAGCAATAAATTATTTACTACTATCTTCAGATCTACGTCATCAGAAAAGTACCCGTGCTAAAAATACTAAAGGAGAGTAAGGAAGTTCTAGTGCGTGCAGACTTTCGAGCTTTGTCTAATCTATTGTCAAAGAAGCACAGCCTTCTTGCATGAATAGATGGGCTACTTACAGGGTAAGGTTGTTGAATCCAATGCTGCGATGGGTGAAGGCTTTAGCCAGCAGACGGATGTGGGTGAATTCAATGCCAGTCAGCATCTCAAACTCATTCAGTTTCTGCAAAATAATAACAGAATAATCCATTTCTCCCTACAGCAACACAAATTGTTGCAAGATATGTATGCACCAGCATAGTATGCTGGGTCTACACAATACAGCTTGGTTGTATCCCTTGGAGGGCACCATCTGCAGCATTAAACTATATTCTGCACAATAATTCAGTGCCTAAAGATTAAGCTCAGTACATGTGTCAGAACCAAGCACACAGCCACAAAGGCCATATTTTTTATTGTAATAGGACGTAAAAAAAAGGGTCGCCACCATCTGGAAGATGTTGAAGTAACGAGCATTAGCTGTTTGGTTTACTAGACGAAGAAAGCGAAGAAGAACGCGCCCGTTGTCCAGTTACACACCCTCAAGATACGTCCCAAACGGAACTTGCTTCGTTTCGGGGGTCAAGGTGGGCCTAGAATTCGGCTTGCGGCGCGATACGATAACGCTTCAATTAGCAACTGCATGTATACAATGTTTTATGATCCATAGCGCAGCAACAAAACAGGGGACAAGCACAAGCGCCTGACTGCCGATGGGGCAGATGTCTTAATGAGCGGTTAAGCGAGCACCATAGGGAAGTTAGGTATGGCGGTTCCAGCAATTTGGCACGGCACTGTCGTGTTCATAAATGCAAGCCTGGTTTTAAAGAATGCAAGGTGATAGGCAGAAATGCTGATAGATTAACAAGGGAAATTATCGAGGCTGCCGCAATCGAAAGAGCTGGACCTGAAAGCTGCGTCAGCAGTCCGTCATTTTCGCTGACAAAGAAAGATATGGCATTTTTAGCCTCGGATGAAATGTATTGCATGTGATTTTTAAGCTTTGTTCACAAAGTATCTTGTCTAATCTGACTGGTATCATTCTTTACTTCTTGTATAAATTCTGTGTGCACCAAATAAAGCTGTAGTGGAAGTTAGCGCTTGTGCTTGTCCCCTGTTTTGTTGCTGCGCTATGGATCAGAACGTATACCCACTAGCCCGAACCATCACCTTGTTAAGGTATACAATGTTTACCTATTATTTAATTGTGGTTTTATTTCTATAGCACAACCCATAGGGTTTTATTTGCCTACCAAACTCTGTACACAACTGTCCCCGGATAGGTGCCCCTTGTTGTCGGAGTATATATAGCGGAACGAATGTATGCACATATAGTGGTCCCGTAAGGGGACAGTTTTCCTCCCTAGAAGGATATTTTTTGGGAGTGCGGTGGAAAGGGATGGGAGGGCACAACCAATTTTAATGGCCGCCGTCTTGGATTTATTGTATTAGTGTCTATATTATTATGCAATGCAGTTTGTGCAGTGGATTCCTTGTGCATTCCTGTACCTGCAGCAGTGAAATAAGTGGTTCTTTGTGTCATTTATTTATTATAGCCTAGTCCGCAGTTTAGTCACCAGTGTGTTTAATTTACTGTAGTTTCTTTGCATGTCTTCAACTCTACAAAGTAATATGTTGTGTTTTATGCCATTGAAGGGCGGCCACCTACTCTGAAAAATGGATGCAATAATATTTTCTTCTAACCTACAGTTAAGATGCGAGTATGGTTTTCGGTTTCTACCTCTTGGCATTGCAATGTGCTATGTTCTGCTTCTTCTCATTCATCTGAAACTCGTACCGTGCAACAGGGCCTACTTTAATATACAGATTGGTATTGCAATTGTGTGTATCTCTTATCGGTGCAACAACTTGTTTCGGCTGTCACTTTACGATTTTATAGCACGCAGTATAAAAGGCAACATCCGTCTACATTACAGCGCAGTTTTGTTTTCTGTCTGTCATGTATTTTGGCCGCGAACGATGTGTAGTCATAAATATCTGTAAATATGCATACAGACAGAGTCTGCTGTGATAAATAAATATATATAATTCTGTCCGTAATCTTAATTATTTGTCTTTGCCCTAAAAAATCGTGCGGACCTGGTGGTCGACGAGCCTGTCTGTGGCATCAGTTCCTGTGAGGCGAGCGCAGCAATTGCTCGCGGCCCTCAGCCGGCGCGCAGTGACGTCGCGTGATGCGCAGGCCTGAAAGCTGTTCAGGGGGTAATGGTTCCACCATATTGCACCGGGACGTCATCATTGGCACGTGGCAGGTTGTTGCTTCTACAACGCTATTGTAAATGGCGCTAGAAGAGTCCATGTGCGATATGCTGTTTTTAGTTGCTGCCACAAATGGCGCTGTAATCTCAGGGTGGTAACAGACCCCACGAAATCTCGAAACGTGACGAGTAAGAGCTAACGCTCTTAAAAAAAAGATTAGAATACAAAAATGATCTTCTGCCTTGTGAAATGCCTTTCATTGCTTACATGTCACCTCAACCCCTTATACCCTGCTCATCTGAATTTTAATGGCATCACAAAACGATGTCACGGGCAATGTCAATCTGAGCTCATTTAAGCCTTGTAGAATACAGTGAACTTAAGATGAACTTGAAGAGACCAGAATATTTGTCCCGGCTTATCCAAAGTTCATCTTAAAAAGAAGTGAGCATGCTACAAACGTGCGTTCGTACATGTGTCAACACCGAATAAAATAGCCTTTCAGAGAGACGATAACTGCAAACAGAGTGCATGGATGGAATGCACGAAGTAAACTAACTGTGAGCAAGAAACAAGGTCATGTTGCGTTACTAAAGCATTGGTCTAGTTATCTTTTTTTCTCACTTTACTCCACAGTGGCTGCTGTGCATACGTGCGTGTGTTGTGTGTATGTGCAACGCGCATTTCTGAATTTTGCTTTTAATCCTGTTCGAAGCACTTTGAAGGTGTCCAGTAGGGCAGCCGTGCATCTCCATCTTATTGTGCTCCTTCTACTGCATTGCAGTTACGAATTCCACAAGCAGGCACAACATGCGCCTTTCCATATACCGCAGATAAAGCATGGTACTGATATCTGGCCATTTCTGTGCCACAATAATGCGTACTGCGATGCTGCGTCACTTGGAAATGCAATCCCAGAGCTCTTTACCTCCAAATCAACAAGCAGATGCACTTTGTGCACAACGTGCCTTTTAGTCGGTGGGAGGCAACACACGACACGTGGACACCAGCGATGCCTAAATCTAACCATGTCAGAGCTCTGCGTCAGTGCAGACAAAATGGTACCCTGCCTTTTCTACATCGGCAAGGAAGCTTCCCCACAGTTTTGCGCAGAGGTGCGCAGAAGCCAAGCCATCTTGTGGGGCCACACTTTATTGCGTAGGAGCATTTTATATATATATTTTTTGTATCCTTGACAGTGCCGCACAGACGGCCCCATCAGTGCCGTTGCGCGGCGTCGCCGTGGTTTGCGACTGCTACAAGAGTGAGATAAAAAAAAATTATTTATTGCGAGTGAAGGTAAGGAGGGAGGTTGCCAGAGGGTGGAGCCCTTAGTCCAAGGCCTCATTTGCCAGAGCTATCTGAGGGGCCCATCGCTACGAAAGTTCATCTTAACCGAAAGAGACTCAAACAAAACAGTTCATCTTATAAAGATTTTTTTTTTTACATTCAGTCCTATAGGAAACCAACCAAATGTTCTCACACTGTTCATCTTATCTGAGAATTCATGTTAACCGAGTTTGTCTTAAAGGGACTATGCAATAAATTAATTGAGATTACGTAAAGCAGACAAGAGATAGGCATTCGATCACTCGTCACCCCAGTGCAAGAATTTTTGAGCTAGCATCAATAACAGCGAAGATATAGACGCTTAAAAATTGCACTCCTCCTCCGCCCCCCTCAACTCGTATACGAGGAGCACCAGAAAAAAGTAAAGAAAACAGCTCTGGGACTGGGCCGCGCCCATGAATACGTCATCAGATGACGTTCGCTTTGTAACTTCCGGTTGTCGCTCCTAGCCCCCCAGCATCAGCGTCGGCGGCGTGGCGGCATCTCTCTGGTCTCTTCTCCTTCCTGGATTTCGGCGCGCGCCGGGTTTCTTTGCTTGTAATCTGTGGTAATTAGCAGTAATAAACCCGGACTTCGAGGTGCAACTGCTCGCTTTTACGGCCGCGATGGGCATCGAGCTCTATGCATGCGCACGAAGAGCCGTGCGAGTGGCTCCGGAGCTCCTGACAGAAGGAGGCGGCAGGGGAAAATTGAAACCATATGCGCGAAGGCAATGCCCTGGCTCGCTTGCCCGAGAGGGTCGCGCGGCGGCACGAGCAGACCGTTTTCACGGCTACCGGAAGTGTGCCTGTGACGTCGTGGCTGCCGTGGCTCCAGCGAATGAGAGCGTGTGGTGGCCTGGCGACGTCATGGTACAGTGACGTCTTTGTTCCACGATTTTAGTTCCAAAATCGGTCACTACGAGTACACCAATCGGCCCGCGAATTTTGAAAAAACGGTTTTCAATAGTTCATAATAAATTGCCGGCTCATTTCCGAAGACTCATACTTTGTGTGAATGCTTCTTAGCATCATTTCTAAGCATTGAAAACATTTACAAGTGACTTTTTATTCGTTGCATAGTCCCTTTAATGGGAGTCTACTGTACTGTAAATGTAGCTGGAAATTGTTGCACCACTGGCAAAGATGCATCGTACCAGTGTCATTTGTGGGCATGGGACCATGTGGTACCTTTCAGGGCACAGTACCATGCTTGCCCCAAGGTTGTAAAGGGTGAGATGACTGCCTTTCTTACTCTTGGGTGCTGCAGAAAAACCAAATCGTGCTGGTCACATGACACCGGCTGCAGCACCTGTATTACCGTTTTGTTTTCGGCATTGCTCTGTGATGGTGCTTGGCTTAGGTTACAATACCTTGTCTTGTGTAGCCTCATTTTGTGTACTATGTGAATAAGTTGTTTTCTCATCATAATCTCGCATCTGCATCCACTAGCCAAACTACACACTGTTGTTGAGTCACTCTGGGCAGGCACTCCGAAAATTCTACACATTCTGCACACTAAGTTTTTGTAGCCACTTAGAAGATCGTTTCACTTTACTGTGGCCTGAGCTTAAAGAAACAAAGGTGGTCAAAAACTGTTCTCACTGATAAAAAAAAAAAAGAAAAACAGCACAGCTTTGCTTTCTGCTCTACACCAGCCTCCCCCCCCACAACTCTTTTTTTACAGTATTTTTCTGCACTTTGTTTGTTCCCAATCAAAAAGTTTGTGAACCCATCTTCTGCTGCTTATTTAGCTTCACAGCAGCATTCATTAACATTGGCTGTGTTTTTGTGCACTCAACCATAAGCGAACACTTTTCTTTTTTGCAATCCACCTGTGCAAACTGTGAGCAGTGTGCAAGCCAAATGATGAGAATGACTGTGCAATATATGAAAAAAAAATGTGCAGCAGTCAATGAAACACTTTGCTTGAAAGGTGACAGTAGAATTTAGCATTCAGCAAGACATGCTGAAGGAGAAACTAACGCTCCAAGTTGCCTCGCGACATTCCCAGTTTACAAAGCTGGATTTGCTAGATGGACAGCTTTACCTCCAATTCTCTTACCTCCTTCATTGCTCATCAATGTTAAGTGGCCAATGAATTTTTTCCCATTATTCTCAGTCGTGTATTAACAATGTCAACACATTCAGTTTCAATGGGTAATCCACTGAGATCCTTTGAAGAAGCAATAAAGTACTGAGAATTTTAAGACAAATGAATTAAGCTGGAAACTAGCAGTGTGTGAATATTCTAAATTTTGAACAGTTTGCGAGTAGCGCTCAGTATTCAATTTGTACCAAACTTTCAGCATTAGAACTACTGAAACATCTTAAATGTTCACAAAATTTAGAATTTCTTGTTCATCTAAACTCCAGAGAAACAGTGCGACGTTTTTAAATGGCAGTGTCTTGCATTTGTGACACTAGTTGATTCGCTTTTCTCCATGGGATCGACTGCCAGCAAAGGTCTAGCCTACTGAGATCTGCCGCGGAGTGGCTGTCTGCTTGCAGGTTGGAAAACGAAGTGCAGCACCAGGTGGCACATCATTACGTACAGCTATGATTTAGTCAACAACTGGCTGTAAACCTGAATGGCTGTGATCATCTCGTCTTGACCACTGCGATAAGAGACGCGGTGCATACGGAAGTGACCCGACTTTCGGAGGATAGCAGATAGGGTGAAGATGCGACGTGTGGCAGCTGTGGTTGTTTTGCGGCGACTGCTTTGATCATTCTCAATTTTCGTCAGTCAGAATTCATAACCTGTGTATCTTAGACCACAGAGAGCAAAAAGAAAATGTATGACAGAAATATCTAACTCAAAGCCACACGTGCTGAAGCATCTAACGACACGGTTTCATGTTCACACCTTCAGTTCGCAACCGCGCCTGGGCCCATCACGGGGCTTGCAGTACAGCAAAACAGACACGTGAAGGCTATGCAGAGCACGTGTCATTGTGAATGCTGCGTTTGGCCTGGCATTCCACACCTGACGTTTTGTCTTCATGTGTCACGAGAGACCGTGGAAGGGATGGTCCCGCTTGTGATTGCTGCTCTTGTATCAGTTCAGCTTGGTCTGATAGCGTTACGCCAGCAGCAGTGCTTTGACTTTGAGCCTTGCTGCTCTGATAATTGGCTGGTGAAGTCACAACTCCAGTAAGGAGCGTTCAGTAAGCTTTGTCATGTGAGCATTGTTAAACTACGATATTAAGCCTTTTCTCACTGAATGCAATGGTTTTCCAAAGCCCCTCCCCCCCTACATTCCAACAAAGGCGCATCAGTGCGAACAACACCCTCCTAGCACACTAATTTTGGGTGCCTACCGCAGGACAAGGACGGGTGCCCGCTGACCTAGCTGCTCGTCGGATGACCTCGGCCCCTCTCCTGTACGAGCTGTCTTGCAGTCGTCACCATAACGCTCATGGACACTTCGTCGATGGCATCCACGGATGAGTTCAACCGTAGGCCAACATTTAAGGAGGGAGGGATGTGGAGAACCTGTTCCCACCTCTGTTTCAACGCGGCCCATCTTCACCATTGTGCGCCAGGACAGCAATGGCTGGGCGAGGAGGGAAGTCTCCCTCAGGAGGGAACCGGAAGCAGCGACGGGAGCGCCACCTCGAAGGCTACGCGAAATTCCGTGGAGCCGGCGAGGGTCCCTTCGGGATTCGGCCAGTGTCGTGAGCAGTTGGAGCCGCACGCTCTGGTCGCCTTACGCGGCAGGCGCACAGAGATCAGTCGTGCCTTGTCACTGGACCTCGGGTTCCAGGCAGCAAAGTGAGCGCAGCAAACGCGCGCTTTCGGTACCTTTCCCAGCAAATGCTCGGGGATGGCTTTGCCCCAAGATTGCGGCGTGCACGGGAAAACCTGACCGCCATTGTCGGCGCATGCAAATGTTCGCCGCCGATACCTCTGAAGTCGCGCCCCTGCCCCCGCCGGTAAGTCAGAAGCCCTTCTTACGTAGCCTTCTAGTTCCGAGGAATGTCTCGATGTTCTTTAGCTAGCTGGCCCACTCTGTGTATTATTTACAAGTGTAATAAATAGCATATGAGTGTTTACGTTTTGTCGTTCCCTCGAGCATGAACCCCTCCGTGGTTAGTGAGCGGAAGCGCTGCATCTGCGGTGTGGGAGTGCGGTGCGGAAGGCTGTTCCCCATATTTCCACAACATGGTGGGGTTAAAGACCCATTTTCAAGCATTTCATCCCATAAAAGTTGAGCACCAGGCCATGGAAAAGAGAAACTGACTGGCAAATGGCAGCAAATGGAAGAACATGTGAGGACAGTTTTCAGTCACTTTTGTTTCTTTAAACACAACCCAAGGTAAAGTGAAACCTTGGTCATTGCTTAACCTTGGGCAGCCAGAACAGCTTTGGCATCTGCAGAATACGCAGTGTTGTCAGAATGCTTTCCCAGTGACACTGCTATAAGTGCCCCTACGGAGCGCTGCCACAAATGAACTGATAATGCAAATGCTGCATTTGCAGTCACACTGTTGCATGGCTAGTACAACGAAGTGTTCCTGTGGCGCACAAAAGAGAGAGTCGCTCTGACCCTCTAGAGCTCTAAAACAAGCGTGCTCCAGCAACAGGAATGCCACCACACAGCATAGCAACGCACTTGTTCGGTACAAAGGCACAGTAGTCTATATTTTTGCCAAAGGCAGTACTTTTATTATACACAAGACTGTAAATTCTTCCTGTAATAATGGCTGCAGCTGTAACAAATGCTAGCTTATACGAACAACGGCAGTGCTGCCATCAAAATATAATCCTTCGATGCACAAACAGCAATCGGCAGCAATCGGCAGCAATCGGCAACTGTCCTTTTATCATCGGTAAGTCTCACAAGCCACACTGCTTTAGCAATATGCATGACTTTTCTTTTAGTGTGATAACCCTTACATTGGGCATTCTCAGCATTTAGCCATTGTGTGTGTGTTTGTCTACCTGTCTGTCTGAAGCCTCTTTGTGTCAGGCTGCCTACCTGCTGACCGGCTTGTGGGCAACCTGCCAGGTGTATATTTATAACCTACCCACCATGCAAACTGCCCACCGTAGCAGGTGGCAGTTTCAATTAATGATTGGTCGCAAGAGGTTGCTCGGGTAGAGCAATTTGGGTCTCACAAGCTCCACCGATGGCAGCACCTGCCATTGCAGGGCATGATGATCTATGATGATCATGGATTTTTATGGCGCAAGGACATCTATGGCCAAAGAGTGCCATGATACAAGGTATTTTCGACTTCGGAAGGTAGGGTCGAAGACCCATTTCCCCAAGCATTTCACCCTAAATAAGCTGAGCACCAGACCAGGGGAAAGCTTGTACCCATTGTATCACTAGTGGGTACCCGGTGGCACTGAGGATCGAACCCCGCACCTCCCGTATGTGAGGCGGATGCTCAACCACTTGGCCACTGCTGCAGTCTAGGCAAAAAGGGAGGAGTTCATGATTGCACTAGAAAGCTTGGAATGTGCCACGATAGGATCTGCTTTGAAAAAGCATAAGCACATAAGGACGTTTTAAAGAAATAAATGCCACTTTTTAATCTCCGGCTGCACATGGAAAGTCTACTTACCTCAAATGCAATCCGCATAACAGCCATGTTCATTATAAGTGGGCTCGACTGTACACCAAACGCTGAATAATATGTTTTAAATTAGTTCCATTACTTGGCATGATATAGGAGCTTTGCATAACACAGCAAGAAAAACAACTGCCTTCATTTTATCCTCATTCCATCTATTCTTCGAAAACACCATTCCAATTCTGTACCATTCAAAATGAACAAATTAAGAGAAATTTCGACTACTTTCAAAATTGCTACAGTACATCCTCTCTTGTGGGCTACCACGTAAAGAGGAAGTGAAGTGAGGCAGCGGTCTAAGACTTGCATTCTAGCCTATTAACTTCGATACTTGGCCTCAATTCCCTTTTCCTTCCATACAAAAGAAGAACCTGCAGGTTGCTGCAATTCAACAATCCTGCATGCATTTGAGCATGCATACATAGTCCAGCACTGTGCTGTACACAATTATGGAATAACCCACCTTAAGCAGTGGAACAGAGTCAATCCATTTTCTGTCACCTTCTGGCACTTGGTCCTAGAATCGCAACAGCACAGAACACATCATAGATGTTATGCACCGCCAAAATATACTAAGTCATGCCACCATGCTTTTGAAGACTGATGACACCTTCAAAGAATGCAAGCTCTGCGTCGAACACTTTTTTCAATGGAAAGAACAAAAGAAATTAAAACGACAGAGTGCCATTCAGTCTTATCGGAATTAGGGCAAACATAGAAAGTGCCTTGATAGAAAAATTTACACCTTGCAGCAAGGCACACAAAGTTTATGGTAGCAACAACATAATGCTGGTCTTGCAGTTTAGTAGTGCAGAATACCTGTGACAATCTCTGCAAAGGTTCTGATTCTGATCTCTTAATTAAAGGCTGAAAGCAAAGAACAAAGTCAGCGTACATTTCGTTACTGAGAGTACGGTTTCAACTAAAAACTTCTGGCTAATTTTTTGTAATTTTAGCCTGGTAATCTTTGGCAGTACTATAAGTTTTGGCTGACTTCCTATAAAGTGCATCAGACGAATTAATTATTTATACAGGTATGTTCACATATAATCTTGTACTTCAATTTAGGTGACTAGTTTGTTATATGCTCCTCAGAAGAACTATGTTTATTGCCAAATCATTTGCACATCACATACTCAAAGCAACCATTTATGCTCAGTGTACAACACATACAGTCGTGAGCACACAAGGGTATGGAAATGAGGGGCTCATTATGATATATATTTATGAAAGAAGTCAACAATCACTGAAATCAAGAAAAGCATAAGGCAATTTTTATTTTAATGGTGGTATTGATCAAAGTGGGAAATAAGTACTGTGATCATTTTTAGAAAGAAGATAATTTAACAGAAATATTTAACAGATAATAATTTACCAACGAAAAAATATCCCCTGCGCTTCTGTTGGTTTCAATGACTGCTGGCTTCTTTCATTAGCATGTACAGGCATCAGAAAAAACACACCGTATTGGTACAATCAGTGCAGCCTTAGGTGCAGATCTAAGATGTATAGCACTCATTCTCATTTCCTCTGAACCTACCTGGAAGTCTGTGCCAATTATTTTCAATTTCAAAGACCACTGTATACAACATACATGCTTCATACAATATACCTAAGGGTGTTGAAATTTTTGAATAGCAAATAGAGTATTATCCAATTCAGTTTGCTGAAAAAGTGCATGTTAAAAATTATTCAAAATGCATCGAATATGTTCACAAGGTTTCGAATAGTCATTTAATCACTGGCACGAATTTTGAGCTAAGTATACCGTAGTTTTATACGATAACTGTTTCAAAAATGGCTGTTATGCGATCCATTAGTATGGCAATGTCCATATTGCTTATACATGGCCTTCAAGACTGAGTGAAGCAGCAAGGCTCAGGCAGGTTTAGCAAACCCTGCTTCGATTCTTCATCTCGAAGGGCACGACTTATAGTTCATGCCCTTTCATCTACTGAGATTTGGCACTAGACAGTTCGTTATCGTCATCAGCAGCAAAAGGTAATTTTCTGGTACATTCGAAATGACGGTCACAGAGTTAATATACTGACTTCATGTTGCTTACTCCCTGTGGAAGTGACTGTTGCATCTTTTGACAGCTATAGCTATAACTCCAATAAGGAACAGCATCGTACCACACGGCCACCACCAGCGCTTTGCTATTTGCACGATTATTCGTTTAGTACGACTATTCACACAAGTAGTGAATATTTGTAACAATATTCTATCTATATTCAATTCGGCTCTATCACCACTTGATTAGCATTCGATTAGGTTTTGAAAAAGTACTACAGTAAAAACTCGTTACTTCAAACTACATGGGGACATCAACACAGCTCGAATTAATTGGAACTAACAATAGTGAACAGTAAACACAATGCGCTGCAATCAGAAAGCAGCCTGATAGTGAAATTACAATTTTATTGTTTTTTAAGTTTGTGATCACCTTCTGCATTGTTTTTCTGGAAGGAAACGGCCAACACATGTTATAAAGCTTGAACATGGCAGATGGCCTCCTATTCGCCTTCAAAACTAGAGAAGAGGCAGGCAGTGTTCAGTACTTATTACATGCTACCCATATTGTCCCTCTTTTAAATGATGCACATACATTCACTAAAAAATGTGATAGCAGTTGCAAAAGACTAAATGACAGAAAACTTCACTTGCTAACTCAAGCTATTTGTGTAATGTGGAGCAGAAAGTGGCACCGCATCATACAGACACTCTGAGAGTGAACACATGAGCATCATGACCTTGATGTGGCACCCCTTGTACATACAACAAATACAACATATATGAATCTCACCTGCAAAGGATGCGGTGGATAGTTGACCCAGACATCTAAAAGGTCAGGCTCCGAGAAAAGCGTTGTAGAGAAGACACGATCAGCCACTTTGATACCGCTGTCTAAAAAAAGAGCACCTACAAAGGCACAGAGAAAAAAAAAACATACACACACTAAAATGCCTTTCAGGTCACAGAAGGCAGCAACATTCCGAGTCTGTGTCATAATAAAAAGCATCATAATCTGGCGCAGCGACCACGCCTGATTGGTTGAAACACCGAAAGCGGATGTGGTGGTTCGCATGCAGCGAAAAGACTAGAAGAAACCAGACCGGTGACGTCAAAACGTAGCGGACCATGCGCTGTGGTGACCATAACAGAGTGTCATCCTGCCACCGCTCACAGTCGCAACCGAACCGACATCCGCTTCCTCCATTTCGACCAATCAGGTGTGGCCACTGCAGCAGATTATAACACAGATTTGGAATACGGCCCCAGTTTAGACAATGCAAGTCTACACCCCAATATTAGTACTGTCAAATGAGCACGAATCAAATACAAGGAGAAAAAAAGTGTTTTGAGAATAAAGGACCAGGTAAATGTTGCTATAGGGCATCTGGCAGGAACTTGTACGCCACGAAATTGTATGAATGCCCCTTGAACAAACTTTTCAGATAAATGAAGTTCTCCAAAATCCCCTGCCAAGACGCCACTGTATTCAATACAAATGAACTGCAGTTGAATGAATTTCAGTGCACTGCAACTTTCTGGTCAGCGAACATTTTGGAAAGTACTAAAGTATTGCTTCTGGACCAGAATCCATTAGGCCTGTGCGATTAGCCGGCAATTTCGAATACTCTGTCGAATAGCAAAGTATTTGATATTCGGTTTGATCCAAATGATCGGTATGCGAAACCTAAAAGTATGTTGCAAAGAACTAACGTTTCTGCAAAGCCTGCTTTGTGTAGTTCGGTTTAAAGTACTTCTTGCAGGATGACGTCTCTGAGTGCACACAGCTAAAAGCAAAGACAGCACAATGACGTAATCACAGGAGGTAAGTGACGATCAAAGACAATAAAACAGCGCAACTTCCATGCCTTCCACTCACGTGGCCCAGCTGGCTAGGTGGTAAATTGAACTGCCAACAAACAGTCTTGCAGGTTCAGATTCCGATGGAACGCATGCCAATGTTACACAGCCTCTGGATATAGCCACAAGAACCGGAATGTGCTTTCACGCTAGCTACTTCTTGTCCAGTACTGCTCTTGTGCAGGAAAGCAGCCGCTAGCGTGAAGAAGCCAGGAATATGGTGCGCAGTTAAAATTTCCATTAGCGGAACCGATTTGCATACGCAATCGATCGCTTCTTTTGTTTTGATATGTGGAGCTCCAAGAATAATGGCGGGAAGTGGCACAAGTACGAGGCTAATAACACTCTTGGCTCAGCTGAACTTACCTCTGACCCCACAAATAGCTCAGCATTGTGTGTAGATCCACTCCTCTAATTCCAGATCGCCATTTTTGCAAATGGTTGACATAGCTTCAATGAGTGCTGTATCGTATACGCGATGGGCAGTGTGCGCAATGCCGGCTTAAACGGGCAACTGATAAGGTTATGAACTGAAACACTGCGCTTGCCCTCTCGCCCTACTGCCGTTTTAAATACATGCTGCTCAATAAAGCTGGGTCTTTTGCCCCCTGGCATTCAGCGTGTCATGACTTCGATACATGGTGTCAGAAATGGCTGATGTTGACGCCCACTTCTTGGAACATCTGCACAGACCAAAGAAGCAAGCAGCGGGATGGATTTGCTACAACCACCGGATGCACTTTGACCCAAAGGGGACATCGCAAAGAAAATGCAGTTGTTTAAGCAGAAGTTCGAGCTGGTCCTGACGGCGACAGAACCCGCCAAAAAGCCACGACCAGTGGCAACGAAAACTGCGCTACTGTTGACAGCAGGTGAAGAAACCATTGAGGTATTTAACACTTCCACTTTCTCTGAAGGCGAAAGCAGCAAGGACTACTCCACGGTAGTCAAGAAGTTTGACGTGTACTGCGAGGTGCAAAGCAATGAAGTATACGAGCGCTACTTGACCAGGAGGCGTGTGCAGGAACCAGGTGAACCATTCGAGCACTTTTTGCGGCATTTGAAGAATCAAGCACGGCTCTGTAACATTGAATGGTTACTCGATTCAATGGTCAGGGACCAAATTGTTTTTTGCACAAATGACGATAAAATACGCGAAAAGTTATTAAAAGATCACAAACTGACCCTCCGGAAGGGATAACAGATCTGCAAGGCCGCTGAAGCAACATAAGCTCGTCAAGAAATGTGGGAATGAGACCATAAGCAAGTGGACAAAGTTCAGAAGATGCACTCTGCCCCTTGTTGAGAGCAACAGTCCTACGACTGCCAAAGGTGTGCACGGACACACGTACCGCAGAGCTGTCCTGCCTTTGGGCGTACGTGTCACAACTGTCAGGGAACAAACCACTTTGCCGTCTGTTGTAAAGCAAGGCAACAAATCAGCGAGCTCATAGGTGCCGAGGAGGAATTCAATGTACTGGATGTGGCTTTGCGCAGCAAGGTCAGGGAGCGCGACTGGCTTGTTCAAGCAAACATTGGCAACTGGTCGGTGAGCCTGAAAGTTGATACCAGTTCGCAAGTCAATATTCTACCCCTCAGTGTCTTCAACAAAATGCAGTCAAAGCCACCACTAAAGCCAAGCTGCGCGACTTTGCGTTCCTTCGGCGGAAGCGAAATTGAACATTTTGGTACACTTACATTGGAAGTGAAGCTAAACGGTCGCAAAGCCGTCCTGAAATTTTTCATCGTGCGGAAAGGGCAAGCAATACTAGGACTTGAAGTGTGCAAATGCCTCCAGTTTCTTTCCTGGCAAGTGCACAGCGTGTCACAGGATGCCACAGAAAAAATAGTAGATGAATTACGTCACCTATTCAGCGGTACAAGTTACGTTAAGCGTCGCTACCATATGGTTCTCCGCAATGACGCTGCGCCGGTTGTACAGCCAGCACTAAGGGTGCCACTATCCCTTCGGGAGCCATTGCATGAGGAACTGCAGTGCATGGAACAGGGCGGAATCACTGACAAGGTGGGAAAGCTCACAGACTGGGTAAGCCCTCTTGTAATAGCACGTAAAAAGGATGAAAGGCACCGGGTATGCATGGACCCTAGGAAGATTAATGAATGTATCAAAAGAGAGCACTACCAGATGCTAATGCGAGAAGACATAGAAGCTGAACTGGTCGGAGCAACGGTTTTAACGCGCCTAGATGCAACATCTGGCTTCCACCAGATAGCATTGGATAAGGAAACCTTAAAAATATGCACGTTTGCAACACCTTTCGGGCGGTATCGTTTCCTGAGGCTACCCTTTGGAATTTCTTCAGAGCCAGAAGTTTTTCAAAAGATTCTAAATGAAATCTTCGATGGTCTGCCTGGTGTAAGAGTACATGTGGACGACTTATTAGTCTGGGCCACATCAACACATGAGCACAACAAACGACTGAGATCAGCGCTAGAAGCGGCAGAACGAGCAGGTTTGACTTTCAACGTGACCCAATGCGAAATTGCCGCGAAACAGATAGAATTCCTTGGCGACGTAATCAGCAGTGAGGGTGTAAGGCCGAGTCCCTCCCTGATACAATGCATGATGCAAATGCCCAAACCGAAGGACAAGCAATCGGTGGAAATGCTTGGAGTAGCAAACTACTTCGGCAAATTTTTGCTGTCGCTGGCACACGGGACAGCACTACTGCGAAGCTTACTAAAGCAAGGCACAATGTTTGAATGGACGGCGAACCAAGCCAAAGAGTGGAACCAGCTATGCGACATCATGACCAAACAACCACTGCTATCGATTTTCGACCCTGCAAAGGAAACTAATATTGTAGCGAAGAGAAAGTTGAAGTGCGATTGCCGCGTGCCGAAGACGACGCTGCTGCTGGCGGATTTGTGTTCTGGATCGTGTGCTCTTGTGCTCCGACTATCGCCAGCTGTGCTCGCCGCCGGCCTCTACGTCAAGCAAGCCGTGACATTTGGTGGAGCTGCTGGGTACGTGTCTCATGCCACACACCCCGCCTCGCAATTCGAGCCCGGTACTAAGTCCCGGCCGTCAGGTTTTCCTGGAGCCCTCGGGAGAAAGAGAGACTCGCGCTAGCCAACGGCAGCAAGGCCAAGCGCCGGAATTCGGACTCTTGCCCGCGGGATCGAGGACATCTAGGACGACCAACGCCACCATGCCGTCCCAGTTACAACGAACCGACCCCGCGATTGCGCCGAGGATCGTCTACGTGCCTGTCACCCCAAGATCTGTCACTCCGTTACGTGGCGATGGACTTCATGATGTTGAAGACTGGGTCCAGCACTATGAACGGGTAGCTCGACATAATGGGTGGACACCCGACCAATATCTGCAGAACCTGTATTTCTCCTTAGATGCCACAGTGAAATACTGGTTCGAGAACCACGAGGCGTCGCTAACGTCATGGGAGATACGCAAGAGCGAACTGGTACGCACATTTGCAAACCAGCATCGGCAACAGCATGCTGAAGATCTGCTCCACACTCGTGTCCAGGCTCCCACCGAGAGCGTGAGAAGTTTCATCGAAGACGTACTGCGTCTGAGTGCCTGCGCTGATCCTTGGGCTACTGAAGAGAAGGTGCGGGCCTTGATGAGGGGTATCCGGAATGACATCTTTGGAGGCCTCGTCTGCAATCCTCCTACCAGAGTAGCCGAATTCGTCGCCGAAGCTACCAACATCGAGCACGCATTGGCAACAAGAGCCAGTCACTTTCAGCGACTAAGCGCCCTTCCTGTTGTCTCAAGTCTTGCTTCGTCCGGCCTGAGCGATGGTGGCCTGGCCGATGTTCACGAAATTATCCGTGACGTCGTCCGAGAGGAGCTGAAAAGGCTGTTCCCAGCTCCTGACCAGCCTGCATCTGTCTCCATCGCGACGGCTGTTCAGGAGAAACTGCGACACGCGCTGGCGTCCGAAGACGTACCCATTGTAGCTGCAGCCGACCAACTATCTCTGAGCTACGCTGCCGCCGCCCGTCGTCCACCTCCCGTACATCGTCAGTACCAGGCCGCTGCCGATTCCGGCTCTCGACGCCACGAGTTCGTGCCCCCGTCTGATGCACGCCTGGACCTGGAACCACTGGGCCGCAGAAAAACCGACATCTGGAGGACTGCAGACCGGAGGCCGCTGTGTTTCCACTGCGGTGAACCTGACCACTTATACCGCTACTGCCTGTACCGCGAACTCAGCCTTCGAGGTTTCAACCGGACTGATCCACGCCCCCGTCACGGTGAACATCCCCGCGATATACAGGACTACCTTCGACGCTCTCAATCGCCAGTGTCAGCTTCATCTCGCACCTCCCGGTCGCCGCCCCCTCGCCGATCTCCACCCCCTTCTCGCAGATCTGTCTTTTGCCCCCTGGCATTCAGCGTGTCATGCCTTCGATACAAGTGCAGCAATGCTTCAATGAACTCATTCTTTTTTTTTTTTTCATTTCATGGCCCTGTGTGCTAAGAAAACAGATTTTTTGAAAATTCCTATTGCGCCATTCAACCTCTTTTCTGTGCCAGAAGTAGTCAAAATATTTGATTTAAAACTATTACAAGGAAATTACTGCTGCATTCAAAATTGGTCTAAAAAAAAAAAACACTATTTTCATAAGCCTAGAATGCATCATTTAATGACACTTGCAGCAATTTTGATTAATGAAACTGGACACAACTCCGAGCTCCTTAGCTTGCAAAACTGTGGAACTTCAATTTTTTTTCACTGTGGAACAACAAGAAACCATATCTGCGTTACAGTTGTGCGACTATGCCCCTGGCTTGTGGCCTGAACAGTAGCTGCATGTGTTGGCTGGCAAACTTGCATTAGTCGCAGTTGTAACATTATGAGAACTTCATCAAGAAAGGCACTAATTAATGTTCCTAGAGAAGGTGAAACTCTTTGCACTCATTTAAAATGTTTAGCAGAAAAGGTGCCATAAACATAAAAGAACTTGCACAGTATACAGCGGTAACTCTACTGCATAGTAATGTTCAGCAGAAAATTACTGCATGTAATCAAATATGCAGATACAGATTGCATGTGCAGAGTTTAAGTACTGTGATATAGGTGCCTCTAGGAATACCGCATGTTAGTGGCTATTTATTAACAAAATAACAATGAAAGGAAAAGATGTTGCTAGCCGCGGCATCTGCCATCGAAACCTGAAGCACCTGAGCTGCGACTAGTAGGAATAAAAAGACGGGGAGAGTGTCATGACGCAGCTGGCGTACGTCGTGGTAAGGCGTGAGGAGGGCCGCCGAAGGGGAGCAGGGGAACGTGTTGACAAAAGGGAGAGGCTCTCAGGGCGGCGTCGCGCGTGAGTTTCGGGAGCCTTGGCCTGAGCGAGGAGGAATGGTCTGATCAGGCGCATGTGTCGTAAAGGGTTTCTCTCCGCTCGTTGTGGCATGTTTCTGGTTAGCCACGGCAGCTTGCTCGATGGGCCAGCGCCCGATGCGAGCGGGCATCCGGGCACCCTAGGCCAGAGCGGCTAACAGGACGCATGTGTCGTAAATGGTTTCTCTCCCCTCGTTGTGGCATGTTTCTAGTTAGCCACGGCAGCTTGCTCGATGGGCCAGCGCCGGATGCGAGCGGGCATCCGGGCACCCTAGGCCAGAGCGGCTAACAGGACGCATGTGTCGTAAGTGGTTTCTCTCCCCTCGTTGTGGCACTTTTCTAGTTAGCCACGGCAGCTTGCAGCGAGCCGTGTGTTCGATATTTTGTGCTTTTCTTTTGCGTTGCAAAGCGTGTGTTTTATATTGTGTGCTTTTATTTTGTGTTGTGATATGTTGCGTCCGAAATGTGGCGGGAAAGTCACCTATTGGCTGAGGGTGTAGTTTTGGCGGGAGGACAAGGAGATGTGTGCGCGCTAAGGAGAGCGTGGGAGGTTGGTTGGTGGCAGCCGGACAGATCGGTCGTGTGCGGCCGGTGGTGGTCCCGGGGTCGCGGAGTTGGAGAAGCGAGTTCCTTGAGCGGCGGCCGGGCAGGTTGGCCGTGTGGTGGCCAACGGTGGTCCGGTGTCGCGAGAGTTTGGAGTTTTGTCTTTTTTAGTTAAAGCGGAGAGGCCGAAATCTTTCGGCAGATGTAAATCAGTTTTGTAAATATTGTAATAAATAACCTTTTGAGGAAAGCCTTTCCAAGTGCCAACATCAGAAGACCTGCACGCCTGTCTCAAACTCACCAGTCCCGAAGTACGTCCCACGGGTCAATCACGAGACCCGCCCTCTACACAAGAGAGAGAGGGAAAAATAATTCGTGACTGGCGCAGTCGACAGGATCAGGGGACCGCTGCTTTGCGACGGGAATGAGGAAGACAGAGGCAACGGAAGTTGAGAAGACGTCGAGCTAGACAGCTCACCAGCAACGTTTGCCCTTGGGTGGCAAAGAAGAGTGGAAAAACGGACATTAAGAAAGATGAACGCCAGCACAAGAACAAGAGACAGCAGACGGATCTTCACCGATCATCGCAGCTTCGACACTGATGTAGGTGTGGAGAACAATCGTGGACCCGAACAGAGCAAGGGACGACGGACTTAATTGCAACGGGACTTGAGAGTGTGGCGGCGATTCGTACCAGGACTGGTGGCATGTTAGAATGAAGTTCATTGTGAGAGAACTCTGGAACTTGGCCTGATTGACAATCTTTGAAGACAAGGCGACGAAAGAAAACTGTGAGCGATTAACGCTGCTCTCAGCTTTTGTTGCTTTATGCTCACGAGGGGAAAGAGTAAGCTACTGTCGCCAGAGATGGATGATAGCACGACTGGGGGAAGTGAGCGAGGCAAGCAGGCAAAAGGGCGAACCTGGATTCACTATGCAAATCGAAATGGAAATTGAGAAAATGTGGCTAGAGAGGGCCAAAATTGAATTCGAGACAGAGAAATTACGCAGGGAAAGAAGCAGTACAATACTCCACAATGCTGAGCAGTGTACCGCCCCGAATGCCGAAAGAGGAGTCAATTATTCCGGGGTGGTTTGACTCCATGGAGATGCTGTTCCACTCCTTCAGTGTACCGGAGAGCGTGCAATCCATCACCCTGATTCCTTACCTCACTGACCGCATGCGAAATGGCGATGCAAAATGGGACAAAATAAATACTTGAATACAAACAGCTAAAGGAAGTAATTTTGAGGGAACTGAGACTAAGCCCGGCAGAATATAAAAGAATGTTTGACACGGCTAAGAAAGGACCGCAGGAATCGTGGCGCCAGTTCAGCTACCGGCTTCGCAGTTACTACTCATATTATATCAGCAGTAGAAGAGTGACCGAAACGGAGGAGCTGATGGAGCTGGTAGTGGTGGATAAACTGAAAGAGGTCCTGCCCAATGATGCGCTGCGACAGATAGCACTTCAGGAGAACAAAAGCTGGCTAAAAATAGACGGACTTACAGAAGTAGTCGAGGCTGTGGAGAGCAGTCGGGCGAAACCATCGGGAGCTAGCATTCCGCGCATGGGTATGGCCAGTGGTGAAGGATGCAGAAGAGAGGAGATGGCTGGGGCATCGCCACTCCACGGGCAAGAACAGATAGAGGTGAAGAATGTGCCATTTAAAGCACATACGACGATGCGCCAGTGTTAACGTTGTGGCCGACCAGGTCACATGGCTAGGGAGTGTCAAGAAACTGAAGAAACAATAGGAAACAGAGGTTTAAGTGTTCGTAACGGTGCCACGGAGGGGCATTCTGCCGGCAGGGAATGGGAGCAGGAAAGAGGAGAGAAGGCTGCGTCACCTCTTTGCTACCGTTGTAGCCGTTTAGGGCATATGGCCCGAGAATGCCTAGAGACAGAGGCTAGGAAGATTACCGCCAGAGTGATAGAAGTAACCCCTCACAGCGCTGAAATTCACTGCCAGGGTCAGGAGCCAAAAGCGAGCACTCAGTTGGCGGGGACACATGTAGGTGATGTTCCTCTGTGCTCGGGCGAATCAGACATCTTGGCGCGATTGGATTCGGGCATGGATATCACGGTGGTCAGGAGGTCACTGCTGCCGGAGGAAAGGGTAGATTCACGAGGCAAAGTAGCATTGAAGGGAGCCTTCGGACATCACATTGAGGCTGAGCTCGCGCATGTGCCGCTAAGAATCGATCAGGGGAGCCCACACGTTGCCATCTTGTGCGCAGTGACAGAGGAGTTGGCAAGCGAAATTGACTGCTTGTTAACAGTGAAGGACTACAATGAACTGGTCAAGCAGAATGAACCCTTGAGCTTGCGAGCATGAGAGCAGCGATGTTCGAGGCTCGCCTCGGTGGATTGTTGTTGCTTTTCTGTTTATTTTTATGCATGCTTCGTGTATACTCTTCCTTCACTTTAAATATGCGATCCTGTGGCGTACGGTGTGGTGTGTAGCAGTGTATCTTGCTTTCATGTACTTGCATGCCTGTATTCCTTTTCGGAGTGTATCTCGAGGGGAAGATTTAGTGTGTTCTCGCAACCGAGAGAGGTGCGGCGTCCTGAGCCAGCCTAGGGGGAAAGCTTTTTTTTTTTTTTTCGAACTGGCAAAAAAAAAAATAGGGGGAAAGAATGGAGGAGCTGATGGGGAGGTGTCACGACTCAGCTGGCGTACGTCGTGGTAAGGCGTGAGGAGGGCCGCCGAAGGGGAGCAGGGGAACGCGCCGACAAAAGGGAGAGGCTCTCAGGGCGGCGTCGCGCGCGAGTTTCGGGAGCCTCGGCCTGAGCGAGGAGGAATGGTCTGATCAGACGCATGTGTCGTAAAGGGTTTCTCTCCGCTCGTTGTGGCATGTTTCTGGTTAGCCACGGCAGCTTGCTCGATGGGCCAGCGCCCGATGCGAGCGGGCATCCGGGCACCCTAGGCCAGAGCGGCTAACAGGACGCATGTGTCGTAAATGGTTTCTCTCCCCTCGTTGTGGCATGTTTCTAGTTAGCCACGGCAGCTTGCTCGATGGGCCAGCGCCGGATGCGAGCGGGCATCCGGGCACCCTAGGCCAGAGCGGCTAATAGGACGCATGTGTCGTAAGTGGTTTCTCTCCCCTCGTTGTGGCACTTTTCTAGTTAGCCACGGCAGCTTGCAGCGAGCCGTGTGTTCGATATTTTGTGCTTTTCTTTTGCATTGCAAGGCATGTGTTTTATATTGTGTGCTTTTATTTTGTGTTGCGATATGTTGAGTCCGAAATGTGGCGGGAAAGTCACCTATTGGCTGAGGGTGTAGTTTTGGCGGGAGGACAAGGAGATGTGCGCGCGCTAAGGAGAGCTTGGGAGGTTGGTTGGTGGCAGCCGGACAGATCGGTCGTGTGCGGCCGGTGGTGGTCCCGGGGTCGCGGAGTTGAAGCGAGTTCCTTGAGCGGCGGCCGGGCGGGTTGGCCGTGTGGTGGCCGACGGTGGTCCGGAGTCGCGAGAGTTTGGAGTTTTGTCTTTTTTAGTTAAAGCGGAGAGGCCGAAATCTTTCGGCAGATGTAAATCAGTTTTGTAAATATTGTAATAAATACCCTTTTGAGGAAAGCCTTTCCAAGTGCCAACGTCAGAAGACCTGCACGCCTGTCTCAAACTCACCAGTCGCGATGTACGTCCCCTGGGTCACTCACGAGACCCGCCCTCTACCACTCCACGTCAACATCTGGATGCAACAACATCGTACAACAAGAGAGAGAGGGGGGAAAATAATCGTGACTGAGAGGAAAGAAAGGGGGGAGCGATAGTAAGAAAGGAGTATCATAAAAACCCGCAGATAATACGAACCTGTGTACATTACAGGGTGTAATTTGGTGTTATGAAAAATGGGAAAAAAGTTTTAATATGCATATAATGCGAGTAAGGCACTCAGCTCGAAGACGTTCCGGAAATCATGAAAGCTGAACTTACTCCGATTATTCGTGTACGCCGGCACGCCAGATATGACGCGTGTAGCGCGGGCGCCATATATCTGGTAGATACAGACCTGGGTGCCGCGCTCGTGCCTACTCGTGTCCTGTGCCACAAGCAAGCACAGACCATTTCCGGCATACGCGTGGGCAAGCAGGCGCGCACGGTTCGGAAGTGTCCATAGTTGGTGCTTTAGTGATCATCATTGTAGGGTGTACCATCTCCCGAAAGGCCCTTGTCACAGAGACCTTTCCACAGAAGCATGTATTCCGTACCGTCGAGCGCATTTGATATCCCACATTTCTGAAATTACAACCGGTGAGCTCCTCGGCAATGCTGGCCCAAGCGTCTGCCATCCAACTGCACAGCGTGGTTGCAGAGTCCTGTGTCCGGCGGCAGTAACTGCAGGCTCTCCCTATCACATCCAGACCATATAGGAGCACTTGATGCAATACCGATGCTTTTGGCAGCTATGATTACTTGCCTTTTAAAAGCAGCAAAAGACTGCTTTTGCAGTCCCGATACCAAAGAAGGTGCAGTTTTCCTGGGCATCGAAATCGGAACTACCCAACTTACACCACTGTTAGATAGCGCCTCCTCTTGCTAGAAGCATGGCAGCATAGCATAGTGGTAACAGCGCTCGATAATAACAAAACCGGTCTAACTGTGGATTTTGGCCGAAAATTGTCTGGATCCGCATATAATGCGAAGTGGAAATTTGACATGCTAAAATCTGGAAAAAAACCTCGTATTAAACATGGGTTTTTAAAGTACTGGAACACTTGATATTTACTTTGGTGCATCAAAATAAACCATATTTCAGTTCTGCTAACTCAAGCGAACATTTTCTCAAAACTCCCTGAAATTTGTTTAAGTACCGCATATTACCAATTAAATGAAACCTCAATAATTTGAATTCGGTTAGTTCGAAATCCCGGATAATTCAAAGAATTGCTACAGTCCCATAAATTGCAATGCAAATTTGGTCGGATAATTTAAAGTGGCAGCCTGCACCAGCCCAGATAATTAAAAAATCTGGGGTGCTACACAGGAATCCCAGCCGATCCCGATTTCACCACAAACCAGTGAAGTGACAGCCCCTCTGAGCCGCAAGGCGGCACCGCAGAGCGATGCCGATGCATGACATGTTGAAACACCCCACAGCCCCCGATACTTCAAGCACAAGGTCCAGTCATGGCTTGCGGACCACCGAAGTGCGCACCTGCGACGCGACCCTTCTTGGTTCGTGCCCGCGAAGGGTTGGCTGCGCCCAACATTGGCTTGTGCCCAACGCTGTCCTGCGCTGTTTCTTTCAATGGAGTGTCGGGGTCACAGGGTTAGGTTACCGGCATCTCTAATTGTTTTACTACCATCGCGTTTAAGTTGACCTTTCTTCAGCAAAACAACCATGCGATATTTGGGGGGTAGGCACGAGGTAAATAAAAGTCGTTAGTTTGAAAGCAAATCGGTACCGCAACAGCAATTTACAGAGTTCGTTCGTGCTGGCAGTCGCTTCCTCGGATGAGTGATAGGAAGAGCAAGAGCAAACTTATGATAATATCCAGGGCATGCATAGCGCTGGAATCCAAAACTACAGGACCATTCGCAGTTCAGTTTGCTGCTATAGTCAGTCGGGTCGCACGCAAGTATGGAAGGCAGGATGGAGTGCCGTTTTTTTCACTCCTGAGCTCCACTGGCTTCATCCTTGTGATCGCATTGTTAAGCATTTATTGCTTTGAGTTGCGTGTGCACAGTGATTCCATCCCGCGGGAAACTACAAAAAATGTGCAGCAGTAGGAGGAAAGAAGAAGGGAGGGCGCAAGCATGTGTCAATTGGTATTTCGAGTTACTTTTTCCTTTTTGGCCAGCAGGGGCAGTAAGTTGGGGGGTGGACTTCTGTGCAGCAGTAAATGGTACTAATCGCAAAGTTTGTCCAATATAGGAAGTGCATTCCCGCAATGACATTTTTTGTCTGGGTCCCATTGTGCTGTGCTCGTTTAATTAAAAAACCCAGTTAGTTCGAATGTTTTTCGCAGCCGCAGTAACTTCAAATTAACAAGGTGTTACAGTATCCTGTAGGGGAGATGAGAGAGAGGCTGGAAGGTAGTAGCTGGCACGGGAAGACCCCAGAGGGTGGCTACTGTGAACAGAGGAAGTCCTGACAGGGGAAAAATGCATAACCAGAGGGTGGTTGCCACGGAAAAAACAGTGAGTAGCTACCATAAAAAGTGGAGGGTGAGGAGGGAAGTGAGCTGAGAAGAGGAGCGGAGATAGCAGAGTGGCGTGCGCGCAATGGATGCCGCTCATCCACTGAAGTGGTTGTGTGCGAGCCACCTCTAGAACCAAGTGCCGATAGATGCTGAAGATTGACATGGAATAGAAGACTGAGTGTGAAAGGCAGTCAAGTGTAAAGGACTACAAAGACTAAGTGTGTGCAATAAAGGTGATTGTAAAGAAATGTGTGATGCGTCGTGTCACACAAAGGGGAAAAAGGGGGAATGAAAGTTTAATGCTGTGCATTCCGTCGGATTAGCCCACCGATCGGCCACTAACTTTAATGTGAAAGGATTATATGGCTCACTGGCAGTGAAACCCGGCGACGTTGACCAGCACCAATGGTCCGAAAACCCCCCCAGTGATGTCATCACCGTCTCGCATGACGTCAGCAGTAGACCATAAGATAGTGACGTCGACAGCAAGGAAAAATAAAATTTCTTCGGAGGGTGCAGGGAACTGAACCAAGGACCTTCAGATTGTGAGGCGAGCACAGAACTCAGCCCGCAGAATCACATTGCTTCTTGGCGAATAAAGGTGAACCTAGTGTATATGTTGCTTTACGACTGCACGCTAATGAGTAGGTGTGCCATTAGAAAGGAAGGAATCTTTAATGAACCTTGCAATAGAACTCTCGCTGAGACTGCTTTCATGGTCTTAAGTGCCCTCCATATTTATTTTTTTTTTTGACCCATGGAACTCTATGTATCCTGCCAGGACCAGGCACCGGCATGAGGCACGTAGTACCCTTGGCACAGCAGGAACTATCTAAGACCGTGCAAATGAGGTCAGCTCCACATATAAATTAAGCCCGCAATTTCAGGCAGTCTGTAAAAAAGAAAAGGTCACAATATTTCATGGTGTTATCTTATACCATAATTTGTCATCTAAATTTTAAAAATTAGCAAAACTTTGATAACTGAACACACACACATTTCATTTGGAAGTGGTGCGTTCAAAAAGAAAGAATGTGTCACAGTGAAATTTAAGAACAGACATTTTAGTTTCGTAGTTTTTCTTGTGCTCAGGACAATGTAGATGAAAAGCTTATTTCAGACATATATACAGAGCCACAGAACTGCCATAAGTCGCGTCCACTTGCAGCAGACGACAGAGCACTAGACAGTGGTTTTGTATATCCTCTTCTGACGTCACAGCCCCAGAAGCCGGGGAACTCTTGGTGAAAAAAACCACAGGACAGTTATGAGTTTTTAACGAAAATGATGCAGCGTTAGCTGGCTTGTGATTATAAAGAAATGCGCTAGCCACTAGGCTACTGCAGCCGTGGTGCAGTGGTTAGAGCATCCATCTTGTATTCGGGAAGTGCTGGGAGGTGCAGGAGGTGGCGGGTGGGAAGTGCTGGGCTCGTATGTTGGGGGTGCATATTTACTGGTGGGTGCCTGAAGGTGCAGTTTTATTCATGGGTGCCCAGCGGTGGGCTGAACAGCTAATGCTGTGTGGGACCCACCGCCGTCTTTATGGCTTGACGCACAAGACTGAGCGGGCCAAGCACACATCATTATCAGTCGCCGTAATGGCTCATTGGTTATGGTGCTCAGCTGCTGGCCCAAAAAACATGGGTTCGATCCTGGCCGCGGTGGTCGAATTTCAATGGAGGCGAAATTCTAGAGGCCCAAGTACAATGCGATGTCAGAGCACGTTAAAGAATCCCAGCTGATCGAACTTTTCGGAGCCCTTCACTATGGCATCCCTCATAGCCCAAGTCACTGCGGAACTTTAAACCCCTGTAAGCCATAAACATGTCACCATCATCAAGTGGGTGCGAGCGGGTGCCTGTGCGTACAGCACCATTGCATATGTCTGTCAAGTTCTTTGCCGGTAGTGCAGTGAGAATGCGCATGTTCTCGCCAGTGGCTAGATAACGGCCAAGTGAGCAGTGCACCAGGTAGACCAGCGTGGAAGCACTGGTCGTGCACTTTGTGGTCCGGCGGACCAGCCTTTGGCGAGGTGTTCATGGATCATGTTCTGCAGGAGCAGCCTTCTCCTTGGATTCAGCACGGTGGTCTACCGGCAGCGTAACAACTGCATCCGGCATGAGTGGATGTGACACAAGCAGCCCTGTCATTTGTGTATCATTGAAGCTCGAGTATCTTCGTGTGCTTTATTGGAGTAGATAGCATCTCAGTTTTATTTTGGTGTCCTAGCATTGAATTGTGTTATTGCCAGAGCAGCCGTGTAATCTTTGATGGTTGTAGCACGAGTGTGCGGATGTAGCTGCGCCATCAGCAGTGTTTCTTGTACTGCGGCTAGCGGAGCATAGCATATGTTGCTAGAACTGCTGCTGTAACAGCCCCTCCATGTAGTGTTGAGGAGCTCGGATGCTATCATGGTGCTGCGCTAGTGCGAGCACTGTACTATGCTTGAATTGCAGTACAGATGCACAGGTTCTGTTTTACATTTTAGTGTTTTTTTATTAGCCTGTAATAAACAGTGTTGTCCCTAGTGCTTCTGGTGCCTGGTGATACTATGGCTTGCGAACCACCTAAAGAGGGAGGTTCCCTCAGCTGTAATCACTAGACCACAGAGCAAGGTTAGCACAGTCGTCTTGTATGTGGGAGATGCTGGGAGGGGTGGGGTGTGCTGTGTAGGAGTGGAGGTGCTGAGCTAATAGATGGGAGATGCAATTTTACCGGTGGGTGCCCTAAGGCAGGCTATGTAGATGGCGCTACCGACACCCCATTTTTGAGGAACAAGCTAAGAACAAGTTATGCTGTAAAACTATGCTGTAGTCAATTATTTAAAGTGCACTGTGGAGTATCTTTTCCAGTTTTATTGCTTCTAAGGCTCTGCACAGACTTATCTGCAAACAACATACTTTTTGAAAAGACCATGCCTCAACACCATTTATCAAATTGGTCTATGCTACTGAGGATCAATTATCATAAACAAAAAAGTCACAGTACAGGCCTAGGAATAAGACAAGTATAAAGGAGTAGTAGTTCCCTATCATTTAGGCACTCAGAAAAAAAAAAAAAACTATATTTGCAAACTGAGGAATCTATTCAAGTAAATATTTTCAACCTCGCATTTGCCATCTACCTGCCAGTCGTGTGTTTTAGAAAGTTTCCTGGGAGTAACAGCTACTTTGTCACATTAGGGGACATCCGCTCAATGTTTGTTTAAGATAGTTTACTACCTTCGTACTCAGAAAAAGTTTCTATATGTCTAAAATCACTCCCAAATCATCACAGTAGTTGTTAAGCATGAATATTATCATTATGCACTTTCAGCCTCCTTTTAGGCTGTGGTAGTTGCACTGCTTTTTTTTTTTGTACAGTGGAATACATTCATGAAAGCCAATTGGCCAGTTAGTGCTGTGGAACATACATGAAAGGCAAGGTCAATGTGCAAAAGTTAAAAAGTTAATGTGAACCAGATTTCTTTCATACCGTATCTGTAAGACAAGAATCAAAGGTCCCCAGACAGTTCCCTTTATCAGAAAATTCAGCTTAACAAAATTTATCCAAAAGGGAGCCCACAGTTTTTTTCCCTAGTACTCTACATGGAGATGGCTCTCACCCATGAGTGCCTCAAAGCAGTTGGCCATGGCATGTCGCAGCTCCAAATCATGACAGAGGTCAGAACCATGTGCATACAGCATGTATTTCTCCAGCTCCAGTTTCTGAAAAGGTTTAAAGAACCGTATATAAAATGGTGACAAAGGGGAAAAAAAATATACAAGATATGTGGTTTCAAGAAGCCTCTTCTTCAGGATGCATAAACTACAAATGGCAAACAAAGAGTAAACTTATTAACACAGGTCTGCTATGTACTTTTAGAGGACAGCAGCCTCCAGGATACGCAAGGCCAAAAAGCGATCTTGTCAGATAGGTATGACATTTTTCAGCTGTCAACTCATTTCACTGCCCTACATTATAGCACTCAGTTGAACTTTCACCTCCACTATTGTGAGCCGGGGACATTATTTAATAAGATACCCATGGACTTCAGTTGCAGCTCGCATGTCCAGGAGACTTTTGTCCCCAATAGTACACATGAAGTAAAACCTCGTTGACACCTCTTTTTTTTTTAACTGCGGGAAAACGTATGATCCAAACCGCCTGATTTTGAGAAATGTAAATGTTGAACGAGGTTGAAAGACATTTATTGCCTAAGTCACCCTATAAAAATGTCGATGGGCATTTCTTGGCCCAACAGCTGAACAGATCCTATTCCAGTGCTCGCTGAATTCAGTCCGCGTTCGCGCTGAACGCTGTCTTTAGTGTGGAAGGAAATTCGTAATGCATCCGGTCCGTTGACGGCAGTGACAAAAGTAACCAGAATTTCTTCATTGTCATTTTCGGATGCTTCGCCCCTTTGCTCCCAAGTATTGTGAGAAAGCCACCGCGGCGGCTGATTGTCGCAGTGTATAGCTGCGTTTCCCAGACCCAGCCCGTTCGTATATAAGCGCATTGCTGTAGTTCGTAGAAGATTCGCCTCCTTTCCCTTATGCACCGCGAAATAACCTCAGCGTTTCTCCTCTTCATATCGTGTCCCCGCAGCAACGGCCGTCACGAATGCTAGCGCGCCGTTTTTATTATTTTTTTTTGTTCATGGTGATGGTGGCGGTGGTGCTTCGCCTCGTTGCATTGACATACTGCAGAGAAGCCACCACAGCGGGTGGATGCCACAAAAAACGTCGCGTGCCCCCCTCGTTCGGCCCACTTGTTTGTTTGCACATGTGCGATTGGTCAATAAACGTATTATGCGACCACAATTTGTCGAAATTTTAAACGTAGTTGCCAGGAAATCGTGTTTTCCGGGAACATATTAACCGGGAAAAATATAGTGTAACTCTATGGGACATTTTTGATGTCCGCGAATTTGAGCGCACGAACCGGGAAATCGTATGAACCGGGAAAGTATCAACGAGGTTTTACTGTACATTAAAAATTTCCGCAGTTTAGAAGTGTTCACATAAGCACCTGACCTCTACAAACAAGCCCCCAATGCTACAACAGTAGAACCCCGCTATAGTGAACCTGGATACAGTAGAAATCCGGGTATAGTAAAGTGAAACTGAGGCTTCCAGCTTTTTTGTTGAAGTGGATATGGGGAGTCCTAGTGCTCGCTTCACGCATTTCCTATTACGACGTCGATTTTGTCGTGCTCCATTTTCTTAATGTTTAGAAAGGGTGTGGCGTAGCAAATGCAACTAATGATGTAAGCTTGGGTCATTTTTAGGAGGCTGCGCTCTAGGCCGTGGCCTCTGAGCAAGGCTCTTCTGAATATGCCCGTGACTTGTGCCGCGCAGTTTTCTAATTTCGTAATGGTGTTTGTGTTGTGTCCATTGCCTTGAATGAACATTCCCAGGATTCTTATTTCGTCTACTGTCGGGACGAGAGTGTTTTCTACCATAATTTTTATGTCTATGTCTCTTTTTTCTCGGGTGGTAGATTAAAAATTCCAATTTTTCCGGGGAGCAGGACAGACCTCTGTCTGCCATGTATTTAGCCACCACGTCTGCGGCAGTTTGCAACTTCTGTTCTATCTCAACGTCGCTGCCCTTATTGATCCAAAGATTTATGTCATCAGCGTACATGCTGAACTTTAGGTCTTGAATTCGATTTAATAATGGGGGAAGTGCTCTCATTGCTATGATGAACAAAAACAGGGATAGGACGGAGCCCTGAGGGGTGCCCTTGCTCCCTAGTTTGGTTGTAGGGAATTCAATGTCCTGGAATTTCATGATTATCTCTCTGTTTTATAGAAAGGCTTTGATGTAGTTGTATGTTTCCTCTGATTTCTTGAAGTCCAGTGAGTACTGCGTCATGTTTTACGTTATCAAAGGCTTTGGTTATGCTGACATATGCCCGACAGAAAAAGACAATTATCGGCAAGAAAACTGGATTTAAAAATGTTCCCTGTGAAATATTTATGGCCACCCTGTGTTCACAATGGTTACAATTAAGCTTCAGAAGAAAGTTAAAATGAGGTTTATACAAACAGCTACATAGACAGAAGGGCAATTTCAAGTTGTGCATGCTTTTCCGATAACTGAAGCCCCTCACTGTTTATGCAAAAACCTGGAGCACAAGCAGTTCAAACCAAACAAAGCCTACAGTGCACACATATCAGTGTTGGCGGTAACGCGTTACAAGTAACTGCGTTACCGGTAACGCAGTTACTTGTAACGGTAACTTAGTAACGTACTAGATACCATTTCGGAACTGTAACGGGTAACGTACTTTCGCTATCATTTTTCGGTAATGTGAGGTGTCACGTTACTAGTTACTTTTGTTCCAGTTGTCCCCCACTCCGCCCCCTTTTTTTAGAAAAAAAAAAAGCGTACAGCACCTAAATTGATGTTGCAAATAAACAAACAGATGCTCTCGACGACCTTTGTTGCGGCTCGCATGCATGCCAGAAAACACCTGCTGTTGACGACGCACCCAACTAAGAAAAAAGACTGAATAGCCATAAAGCACGAAACACGTGCACAAACACGCATTCACACACTTGCTTTCACCTACCTCCTCTTCCCGAACCACTCACACACACAAGTGTCTACGGAGTGGAAGCATGCCGAGCATTTTGGAACATCATATTTTTCAGTTACCTGAAATTTATTGAGAGTTCAGCGGTGTTTCCTTTATGAAGTTAGAATTGATGATGTAGCGTCATTTTGTGTTTAATGTCACATTCAGAAAAAGGCTTCACCATGTGTCACAGAGTTAGAATCTATCACTTGTAAATCTACAGGCAACTTTATGCCACTATAGCATTGTTAAACTCCTGCACATTTGTGCAAAGTATTCTCGTTAAATCAGGATTTCGCGTAAAATCGTCCTTTGGGCTAGCAGTTTTGTGTGAAATATGAGCTGTATGGAATTGTTATCGTGAGTTTATAAGGTGAATACGCACTAATTAAAATTTATGGCCATGAAGTTACGGCAAAGTAACGTGCAGTACTTTTTTTTGGTAACGGTGACGCGTTACTTTTCTTTGTTGGTAACGTATGGCGGTAACGCGTTCCTTTTTTCTTAGCGTAACGAGTAACGTATTTAGTTACTTTTTTTCGGTAACGCCTACAACACTGACACATATGCATGCAAGCAAGGAAAAAATAACTGTTTAAGAAGGTGGAGAGAGCAGTGCAGTCTTCAGACCAGACAGCACCTGTGTTGTCCACCTTCATCACCCTGTGCCCGTGCTGTTCTTTTTCGTCAAACCAAACATTGATGAGAAGCTATAAATGACATCACCTGCAACACTGAAACGACGGTTCTAATAACTAAATTTAGAAAAGGAAAAGAAATGTTAGTTGAAAAAGTGCTGCTTCAGCAGCAAGCTTATTTCACAACAATAAGCAATTTGGCTGGACATGTTGCAAAGTTTTATCTGGCTCAGAGGTCACCTGACATTTATTTAGTTTCGCTCAGAATATGCCAAGAAAGTTTATAGAGGTTCCCGAACAATTCTAGCACAAAAGTACTTGCTCCACAAACTCAAAGCAGATATTAAGTCCTCCTAGCTCACCTTGGCGAGGACAGCTAGGTGCTGGTTTTGGACAATGGCTGCTCGATAGGTGGCCAGTCCACCCTCTTCAAGGTCAGGGAACATGAAAAAGAGGTGTATACTGGAGAGAAACTCCACGACTGCATCACCCAGGAACTCCAGTCTCTCATTATGGCTGATGCTTGATGCTGTCTCCTCTTGGCGCCCAAAGCGTGACATGATGTTGATCAATGTGTTGATGCCTGCAATGGAGGATACATGAGAGTGAGTACAAAGATGCTCTCAAAGACAATTACTTTAAAGGGACTATGCAATGAATAAAAAGTCACTTGTAAATGTTTTCAATGCTTAGAAATGATGCTAGGAAGCATTCACACCAAGTATGAGTCTTCGGGAACTGAGCTGGCAACTTGTTATGAATATTTAAAAACCGTGTTTTTTGAAATTCGCGGGCCGATTGGTGTGCTCGTAGTGACCGATTCTGAAACTAAAAACGTGAAAAAAGACGTCACTATACCCATGACGTCACCAGGCTACCACACACTGTCATTCGCTGGAGCCACGGCAGCCACGACGTCACGGGCACACTTCCGGTAGCCGTGAAAATCGTCTGCTCGTGCCGCCGCGCGACCCTCTCGGGCAAGCGCGAGCCAGGGCATTGCCTTCGCGCACATGGTTTCAATTTTCCTCTGCCGCCTCCTTCTGTCGGGAATTCCGGGAGTTCCAGAGCCACTCGCAGTGGCTCGCCGAGTCGCTACTGTCGTCGCTGGTGTTCAGCCAGTACGGTGTGAACGCATAGGGCTCGATGGCCATCACGGCCGTAAGAGGGAGCAGTCGCGTCTCGAGGTCCGGGTCCATTACTGCTAACTACAACAGACGACAAGCACAGAAACCCGACGCGCGCCGCCATCATGCCGCCGATGCTGTTGCTGGGGTGCTAGAAGCGGCAACCGGAAGTTGCAAAAGGAACGTCAGCGGATGACGTATTCATTGGCGGGGCCCAGTCCCAGAGCTGTTTTCTTTATTTTTGTCTGGTGCCCCGCGTGTACAAGTTGAGGGGGGAGAGAAGGAGTGTAATTTTTAATTGTCTATATCTTTGTTGTTATTGATGTTAGCTCAAAAAATCTTGCACTGGGGTGACGAGTGATGAAATGCCTATCTGTCGTCTGCTTTACGTAATCTCAATTAATTCATTGCATAGTCCCTTTAAGTAAGTCAGTTAAAGACACTTAAGACAAATGCTTGAAGACAGCTACTAGCTTAGTTCATATGAAGGACACGAAGTTTCCTCTGCTCTCCATTTTAAGTTTTACCAAGGGATTCACAAGTGTCAGCGAAAGATTTAAAAGAGGTCCTTGATATCAAAAACATACCTCTTTTTCTTGTGTTGAGGTAGTGTATACGTCGATCCCCATACTCTGGCTGCCTGATGCCACAGTTGGTCAGTGAGTTGCGTGCATGGTCTGGGTTGGTGCCAAAGTTCTCCCGGTAGGATGGGTGAGTGAGTGCCAGCTGGTAAAAAAGCAAACTAGCTAAACAAATGGCCAGCACACAGTTCACAGTGAAAACTGGTCTTCAGCCTGCAGCAAGCTTATGTGCACGCAGTTACTCATTCTTTTATATTGACAGCTAACTAAAAACTTCAGCACATTGTTACCAAAGAACTCCCACATTGATTTAACAACAAAACAATGTTACTGAGATGGCCAGAGAAGGGAACTTTCACATAGTGAAGAAGCAGGTGGTATAGCTACTACCGTCACTTCTTCACCGCAGGAGAGAGGAAGTAAAGTTTAATGAAAGAAAAGATGGAGAAGTTGGTTAGCAGTAATGTGACCCTAGCCAACTGCTCCACACAGGGGAAAGGACAAGGGAAAGAAAAGGAGAGGCAGAGTTCGAATGGATGGTGATGTCATAATAAAACGAATTGCATGAGGTGATCCGGACAACAGAAATGTCCACGCACACATTGGCTGGCACTAGTCTCTCATAGATTTGATGTGTAGCGCACACAGTCCACGCCTTGCACGCACACCGAGGCATATCACTTACACATGCTCCAGTGCTGAGCCTACATGCAAACAAACAACTAAGCACACCCCCGTTTGACCATGCAGATTTCGCTGTGTCAGTGGTGTGGTCCACACACAATTGCAGAGATGAGCTCTAACATACACACACACATGCACATATTAACATTCACCCCAGAATACTGTCAAACAAAAAGTCTGGGGCTGCGGATAATATTTACATGTTTATAATACAAAATATAAACTTGTAAAACTAAAGCAGAGAAAATAAACCTAAACGTTGACATTTCTTTCCATGCACCTCTTCCTTTTCTCATACCTTCCCTTTTCACAGTGAAACCTGTTATAAGGAGCCCAATTGTGGAGGAGCCTCACATCACCGAATATTCACCATGTGGTCACATGACCGTGTGCCGTGACAGTCACCACGAACATGCATCTCCGTCCACGTGTGCTCCCTACTCACAGAACATGCGACCATTTGGCATCTCTGACTGGATGAACTACGAGCACCGCTATTTAAGTTGACCACAAAGATGAAATAAGAAGAAGAGGTCAGAACAAGCATAAAGAAGTCTGTGGCAATAGACATCAGGAAAACACAGTGGACAAGAGCTTCTGCGATGGCAAGACTATAGTAGGAGGCTTTGACAGTGCCTGGGCAGTCTACAGCCGGCAATGCAGAGCTGCCACTGCCACCACCTGAGCATGAAGCTTTTGAATACCAAGGCGCATTGCTTTTGTCGAGTTTAGCTTGTTACACAGCAGAGCACAAAAACCTGGCAATTTTTTATTCAAAGCTCCTCACCTGAAGAAGGTACCGATCCTTAAACTCGGTCTGAATGATGCTCTCTAGAAAGTCCAGAGACTTGTGGAAACGCAGGTGGCACACAAGAACTGGAAGCAGCAGAGCATGCTGTGTGACAAAAGAAATGAAGATCTTTAGATGGTACTGAACATGAATAAAAGCATAACTGCTCTAGACATACTTTCTTAAACAACTTTAACATACAAACAGTAGTCTTCATTACTACAGTCAAACCCGGTTATAACGAACCCGGGTAGAGCGAATTATGCTTTATAGCGAACACTTGAAGCTGTCTTAGCATTATTCATGTGAATGCACTTTCTATAAAGAACTGTACATTGTATATAGCGAACATGAGCGCACGGTCGACGATCACCCACGGGCGCCACGCGCCGGCTCGAGGGGTTCCTCAATGCGCCCGCTCCGCTGCCTGCTCCCTTCCCCTGTGCTGCGGGGCGCGTTGGGAAAGAAAAAAAAAATGACTACTAATAGAGCACGCAGAGAGTGGAGGGGGAAGCAACGAACCAGTCGAACAGCCCCCAGTGCCTTTGCCGGCTTCACCCCGTTGCTGTGCAGCGCTCCTATTCGGAAACTGCTCACCACGTTGCGTGCACCTCCAGGCCTATCGTGACACCGGACAGAACAACGTCACAAAAAACTAGCCAGTAGAAAAGAGAAAGGGTAATGTGACTTTGACTGCGCATCTTGCCTACCACTCTCCTCCTCTTTTTTACCCTCCATGTCTTCTTTGTTGACGTTTAGTCTTTCAATTCGTTTGGTTGCTCTTTATGCGTCGTAGTGTGCTGGTGCTATCGATTCCGACCATTGGTGCGTCCCCGTACCTCCTGCCTTTGGTCTACTTCGAAGACGGATACGAAGCAGCGGCAAGCCCTGCCGCTTTGCGCCAAAGTGGATATTCTTTGCCGCGTCAAGCGCAGAGAAAAGAAAACGCTTGTCGCGTGAACTGTGAAAACGCGTGAACTGTTTTCAGCATGCTGGACTGTGCCAGGAGGCTTCGGAAGCCGCAAGTGCAGCTGAAGACGATGGTGACACTGCCGCTCTTTGGGAAGAACTCTCGTGCGTTCCTGACACTGTGGCCCAAGATGTCTGCCTCGAAGATTTTGCGATGGTTGATGACGAGGTAGCGGTGGCGGCAAGCCCACTGGATGCAGAAATCGTTGCTGATGTGCTGGCGTCCGGCGTTGGAAGATGATCGCCCTCGCCCTACTTTTCATGAAGCACTTACTGCAGCAGACGTGCTGCGCCACTACTGTGCCGATATACAAGGAAGCGGACTTGAATTGATAGACATTTTATCACGCGTTGAGAATGTAATTCACGCTGACGTTACTAGGCGCTCTGTGCAAACCAAGATCACTGCCTACTGGAAATAGGTGCAGATTGCTGTGCAATAAATTGTTTACAGAGCAGATTTGCGTGGTGAGTGACGTGGCATTACTTTCGTTGGCGCATTTTTGCTGGACTTCATAATATCCTGTATAACGAACTGGATACTGAAATTCGTTACAACCGGGTTTGGATACAGCGAAATATTTTATATAACGAACAAATTCTGGAAAATCATGCTGTTCGTTACAACCAGGTTCGACTGTATGCACTCAAAATTATTATCTCCCACCAGTTCTCCATAAAGCACTTAAATAATTTATATGTAGGTCCCATTAAATAAACATTTTACATGCTTTTAAAACGATATTTAGAAGGGTGAAGCTGCAAAAAGCACAGCTGTTGCAAAGGAAACCAGCTTTGGACTATAAGCTTCTTTCCCATATGCAAATGACCAATTGGAATACTTGAAAACAGAGCTGGAACCAATCAGTATCCAATACAAATTGGTCACAACTGTGTTTCCAGGTGTTCGTCTTTTTTTACTCGGTTGGTAGGCAGAGCATCACTCCTGGTGTTGCAAGCCTATTAAAGAAAACTGAAAAAGCTAGCTACTAACTATTACTAACTATAGTATTCTGCTCTTACCACATGCTTAGAAAGCTGCCAGTGGTCTCTGCTGATAGCCATGCACAAAAACAATGAAACCACACAAATTAACTTAAACAACTACCTCTTATCAGCTGCTCAGTGTCAAGCCAGCTGATAGGAAACAACCCACAATCTCCTGCATTTTTTCAGTTAGTGTTTCTCTGCAGGTTATGCTGAAAGTAGAGCTGTGGCAGGCTGCATTTTTGTTTCAATTCAAGCACTGCTACAAAGACACTTTTGATATTTCTCCTTACTGATGATTTGCTGAAGGTGCTAGTTATCATACGCATATGTTATCCCTGTATATGCTTGTTATCAGACAAAAAAAAAGTGAGCGTACAAATAAAGATATTGTAGACAAGAGGTGTCACCATGCCTTCTGAAACAGGATATCAGCAGATAAAGACAAACCAAAAAGGCTCATAGAAAAACACAAGTATGTTGCTGAAGCTTTCCTTCTTCTGGCACTACATTTCTGGATTGGTACAGGCCAGCATCAACCATCGTTTTAGTGCAATTCATGCGCTGTGGTGTAGCACGGTAATGAAAACTTGATGCAGGAAGAAATGGTGCAAATGGCACACAAGTTCCATCCATCTTAGTGAGTACAAAACTAGACAAATGCAGCAAAGGTTTTGGATTCAGGAGGGGAAGTGTGGCATCATGAGGGGAGACACTGGGCGCAAAGTTCAAAAACATGAAGGAAGCCAGCAATGTGCGGGAGCAAAAGCAAAATGCATAAAGTACGAGTCAACAAATTGGCGTTGCTGTCTGTCCACATAAAATATATGTATGGTTCATGCAGTTGTCACGACCTGCACATGAACCCTCCCACGAAGGGCAATAAACTGAACATGACAATAGGCAAGACTGCGTGGGATGGACTTGCCCTGCTGAGCTAAATGCAGTGCCAAGATCCGCACGTGCAACATGGTCTGAGGAAGCACAGAGAAGGGATGTCAAGCACAATCATGCTCAGGCGGGATGCGGGGATCAAAACTATTTTCGTTATTTACGTATAAAACGTAACTAAGTTTGGAACATATATGTAACTTTTAATTGTGATTTCAAAAGTGCTTTCTATTTTAAGATAGCTGGCATACTTGTTGAGGAATTACAATTAACCGTAAAGTCATCCATGGGGCATTAAAAAATAAGAGAAAGTGCCAAAGTTTTTTATGTCAGCGTGTTTAAAAAGCCCTGCTAAGCTATCGGTTCTTTTCTTAGATGCCTGGTATTCACTTAAATAAAAGTTAACTTCAGCGTGCATATTTACATGAAAACGTTTTGAACAAAAATAACCTTTAAAAAATACTGCATGTGTACATAGAAAAAAAAGACAGCTTTATTGCACTCCTCAACATCTCGAGATTCACACATAAAAAACCAATCATTCTACTGTCATTCATTATGAAATGCCAGAGATTAGTGAAAGCAACCACGGACAAAGTGAAAGCTAAGAAATTCAACGTAAAGTCATCCATGGGGCATTAAAAAATAAGAGAAAGTGCCAAAGTTTTTTATGTCAGCGTGTTTAAAAAGCCCTGCTAAGCTATCGGTTCTTTTCTTAGATGCCTGGTATTCACTTAAATAAAAGTTAACTTCAGCGTGCATATTTACATGAAAACGTTTTGAACAAAAATAACCTTTAAAAAATACTGCATGTGTACATAGAAAAAAAAGACAGCTTTATTGCACTCCTCAACATCTCGAGATTCACACATAAAAAACCAATCATTCTACTGTCATTCATTATGAAATGCCAGAGATTAGTGAAAGCAACCACGGACAAAGTGAAAGCTAAGAAATTCAACCTTAACGTTTATTCCCTTGTTTGCCTCATTTATCGCCTTGCATGATTTTCCTTTTCGTCAGAGCAATGCAGCACTGCAACAAATGGCAGTTCTGATCGCCTGGTCTCTCCTCTTCATGGTGATAATAAGATGGTGGTGCACGTTCATCAGTCACCCACAAAATTTGCGATGCGCTCCGACCACCAGAACCTTGATTCGCTTACTATTTTCGACAACTACACATAAAAAAAATGATTTTCAAGATTTGTACTACATATTTCACAATTTTTATCACAAGACAGATGAAGACCCTACGGTTACGAAAAAAATAAATTGAGAAATAAAAACTTTCACCAAATTGGCCCTTTATTTGCCATGTCCCCCCTTAAAGGTGCACTAAAGAGGAATCTGAACTCGTCTTTTACCGCGAGAACTCGATCTACATGTTCCGAGCATTCTTAGAAACTCCAAATTATTGTCCGGTGCAGCCGATTTCACTAATTTAAATTATATTAAATGTCCCAGCTCCTGCTTTTTTTTTTTAACTCAATTCTTCAGGTAGGAGGAGTCATCCAACGCGTGGAGTGCCTTTCAGCCAGTTCCGTGGCAGCTTTGCTTTGTTTTTAGGTTTTTGGGAATAAATAGTTTCAGTCGCAGACAACACAGCCGCAAATTAGGCCCATGGAAATAAAAATACGCATGGACTCTTTGATTTACGTATCACTTCGCCGATGGCAGAAGTGGCAAGCCGCCATGGGACTGGCTGAAAGACACTCCACATGTTGGTTGACTCCTCCTCCCTTCAGCGTTGCGTTAAAGAAAAAAGGCGGGAGCCGAACGTTTAATTTAATTTAAATTTAAAAAATTGGGCACACAGGACAATTCAGTTTCTAAGAATGCTTCCCGCTTATCAATTCAAACTCCTGACACCTTCACCAAGAAGGATAGGGCGCCACCATTTTTAAGTGAATGGCAGAGTAGTGTAGCCTCTGGGATCGTTGCCAAAAATAGGTGTCGGCATGCGCATTTTACATGCGAAATCGGCAGAGGGTGGTGACATCTGCATTTTGTTTCTTGGTCTTTTCTAGCATATAAATGTGCTGTTTTCAGTTAGAGTGGTCTCTTTGTGATTGGAACGTGGCACCTTCACGATACAGGCCAACTTTAGATTGTCCTCAGTGTCCCTTTGATGCAGGCTCGTCCGCCTAATATAAGCAGTGCAACACTGTTACCAGTCGAACTCGAGTGTTCCCAAGTTGGCGGAAAATTTATAGGTTAGCACACAGCACCCCAGAACTTCGAATTAACCTAGCCGATGCAAACTGCTGGTTCGAATTATACGGTATGAGAGTTTGAGAGAAAGACATAAAGGAAGAAATTAGGGACCATGAAAATTCTTGAAATTATCTGGGGTTTAGAATTAACCCACACTGAATTACTGAGGTTCTACTGTATTATCATTATTTGATCATCACCACTGTACACATGCAAAAGAAGAAGGAGGAGGACGGGCAGACATTTGAACACAAACACAAGCATTCTAAAACACCGAGTTATTCTAAATACAAAACAAAATAAAAAAGAAACGTTTTGCTACCAACATGACAAATCTATTTGTAACAGATGTATACATTTAAGAAGTCAGATGATCAAAAACTTCTGTTGTAATCTTTACTAGAAGAGTTTCACCAGTTATCACTCCCTGGTCTTTTCTGGATTTATTTTTCGTTTGTAACAGCAACCAAGAATAAATGCAAACGTTTTCAGCACAATGCATAAAGCCCATAACCGCTGTACTGATTCTGTTCCCATGTATGACTGGTTCATTAAAAAAAATCATGATGGGTACAGTGCAAAAAGAACAAAGTAGAATAAAAAAAAGTGTCATACCTGAACCACATCACACATGATTCCTGTCCGAAAGAAGCCCTTGCTGCTCACTACCACAGTGACATCCCTCTTCAGGTTGCTAATAAAGACACAATAAAAGAAAAGCTTCATATCTAGGCAACCAATCACTACACTCTCTCAGCTTGATCGGGACAAACTGAAAGGATGAAACAGTACATGACCACATTTTCTCACTTCTAAACCCCACATCCAATGCTGTGATAACTTGAACTTCCTTTCGCCAAACAGAGCCCTTGCAAATGGAGTTACATGAAGTGGAACCCTAATCAATATGTGTCCCTGATTTGTGTGATGCTCCACCCTTAGGCAATAATTTAATCAGCTTATGCCTGATGAGCTCTCAAAATAAATAGTACTTTTACAAGACTACACTGTACAGAATGAAATTAAATTGTGCCATGACATGTGATGGTGTACAGGAGACCCTACAGTCTTCAATGGACATGGTAACTGCTATACAAGAACTAAGGCCCCATTGCGCTCAGGTTAACAATCCAGTTACGGCATCACCCTTATGCCTGAACTTCCTTTAAATTAATCATTAAATTATTGTGGCATATTGTAATGCACAGAATCAGCCAGGCGGGTGGCCTTATGGACAGTTCACATGCTCGAAGTAATTCACTAAAACTGCTACCCTCAGCCAATCAGCAACAACACTGCATGTTTTAACCCGTTCCTCCTCAAGAGATGTCTGATGGATGAACAAGGTCACTCGCGGCAGCACTGGCAAAATGAGTCTGGAAGTTAAATTTATTCGCCCGCCGTTGCCAATACAAATAGAATAGAGATATGAGAGACAAACCCCATTACACAAGACAGCTCCTCAACACTGGCTTAGAGAATGTCATCTGCTGGTCAGCACATGCTGCTGAAAGCCACTGTTTTCAAGACATACAAGGACATGGTTTCGCCAAAAAGTTTACTCTGCTGTGAACTGAAAAGCCACCAAGTGGAGGTTCTGGCTAACATATTGCTAGCACTACAACTACACCTGCAGACGAGCCACTTGACAATCACTTATGCCATTTAAACCAACAGAAAAGGTGCTTCCTTCTTGAGCCAGCCTACAGCACTGGCATGCCAGCAGTTTTCTGCCTACCCAAACTGTCTGAATAACTTATCATAATAAGCCCCTTCCCTCACCTTACACAGGATGCACACACAGCTGCCCACATAGTGTTCATTGTAAAGCGGCAGCTTGCAAATAATAGATACTGGTGAAAAAAGTCAATATGGCAAAATACATGAGAATGTTCCCAACCCCAGCTAGTCGGATGTGGACAACTTCTGCATCACAGTATGAAACATGGTCTACAGGGCAGAGTCCAGGTGACTGCCGAATGATTTAAGGAGGAAAGTTGCAGACTAAGGGAAGGAATATTCTGTCCTTGTAGTTCTCTTGATAAGAGATGCAGATTAAAAGAATTCTTGCAAGAAAGGATTGCTTCAGCAGAGCCCTTTGTCTCTATGGTCTTGTTTTTTCAGGCGGTCCCTCAAAACACACAGCAACACATATATTCACGGGCAAAAGAGGAGAGCTTTTCCCCAGCATCACACATTCTGTTTGACACTAAAAAGTACGCCATCACATCAACATCAGAACGTATGTTAGTAAATAGTACATCACCCACATAGTTTCTGGAGTCCATTAACAAGTCTGTACATTTGAGAAAAAACATTAAACACAACAATTCTGAGGAACCATAATGTTAGCTTTAGATAGTACATAATGCCTAGAGCATTTCACTTAACCTCCTGAAGCTGTCAATAAATTTATCCAGTCTCTTTGCATTTGTCTTGGAGGATAGAGTCTACTTCAACAAACAGACTACTCTTTATGTGCAATTTATTTAAAAGCCTCATTAAAACATAATTCTGGCAAGTATAGTGAAACTTCGTTAAGGCGCACCACACAGGACCACAGAAAAACTATGCACGAAGTGGCAGCACACCCAAGAGGGTCTTAGAAAACTTTTGTTGAAGTCACATTTATGAAATCTCCAAAGAATATGTATTTTTGCATGATGATGTCCTTTAATTTTATGTAAAGCAAGTCCTTGCACACTTAAGTATTATGTTATACAACTTTTCGCCAAGAGCTTTCAAGACATTTTGTTGCACGGAACTTGCTAGAATGCATGCCATTGGTTTTTCTTGACATCAAGTAATGCAATAAGGGTAAAATTATCATCCTGGCTATCATAGAAGTTGAGTTACAGAATTTTGAAGTTCATATTTCACAAACGGAAAGAAAAATTTGTACATGTTCTCATTTCTGAAGTGACAACTTCCAAATCCTATAAGTCACGCAACACGCTGAAGCTAGAAATCAGTTCTGTTAATCTCTGCAAGACGGTAGCCCAATCAAATTTCAAATGCTTCTTGTAAGTACTAGGAGGTGGCAGCATCCTCCAGTGAGCATGCATCGTTATTATGGCGCGAAATTTGAAACAGAGGGTTGAAATCGTTCCTGCACGGCAAAGACCCTTGCGGGACATAAAACCCCCACTGTATATATATGCCAAAAACCCTCAAAGGATTAAACCGTGTCCCAACTGCCCTATTGACCTCGCATTTGGGCGAACAGGCTAAACACGTCTGGTGCGCACATAGTTTCCCCAATGGTAGGGCCCGGACTATCTTCACCTTTTCTGTAAGCGTCGCTGGCATTGAAAGACATTTCGTCAGTGATAGAGGCAACAATGCTACTTTTGGACCATGCTGGAGGAGTCCCAACAGCACTGCATGTGTTTATAAACTTGCAAAAAGTGACAGTTTCCACAGCACTTTCTGGCTGCAAAACTTCTGCAGAAACCCCTTCATGGGTGGAATTGCTGATGGTGGCCAACGTTGGAGCTTTGCCCTTACGTGAGATGCACTGGGGAAGAATGTCACTTCGGAAGCACTAGGCCTGGGAAACATGTGATGTATGGCAACGCCAATAACGTGGCTTGGGCTATGACCACACGGCCACCGGCGTCTGCGAATGGGGTGATGGCTCCAACGATGGAAAGAGACAGTACTCTCCATTCAGGTATGCCAGCAGCCGCGAGCATGCTTGTTGCATGCTGCGCTGTCTCAGTATCAACACGTCACTACAATCTACATGTTAGGAGCACGGGTAAGTTTCCTTGCAATGCACGCTGTAGTTTGTGACTGCTTACAAGAGACCCCTTCAGCCTCGTGCACAATGATGGGTACGCCCTAAACTAGACATTCGTAATAAGCCACCACATCATAAGCAGACTCAAATGCATGAGGTTTAATGGAAGCTGAGTCAGATTTCCAAGTCCTAAGTGAAACTTCCACTTAAGCAAGTGCACCTTAACAGTGTTGTACTGTAACACAATCCACATTTATTTCAGCATTAATTGTACCCCTGATTATAGCATTTTCATGCTATCTGCTGAAACAAATACATTCGGTTTAGCCAATTCTAACATACTTCTAAAGAACAAGTTTGCAGCTGTGAACATGTAAATGTGAGAAATGGAAAGTGCCCGTGTTGTCTTCTTTCTTGTGTGCAGTACGTCTTGGCGCTAAAATCTTTTTATTATGTCTGACAACCAACTAGCGTAGCAGCTAACTCTTGTAGAGAAATGGAAAGTTTATTTTAGCAAGTTTTTTTTTGTGTGACTATGTACCTTGTTTCAACACAGATGCAAGTATTTTATCCTTGCACAAAGAATAAATTATTTTGCATTTAGCCAACAAGTATTCAAACGACAATAACAACTCCCTTTCCCTCTACCTTTCTCTCTCTTAATCACTAAAAAAAACCTACTAAAAAATTTCTGGTTACAAAGCTTTAGGGAACAAAATGAAATGTCTGATTTGGTGATTTAGTTCACAAATTACAATATCTTAATTTGCTACTTTGGAGTGAGCATAAGCGTTTGCCTATTAACACTCTGAAAAAAAAAAAAAAAGTGTGCAGAGCATTTAAAGAATGGGAATTCTGCAGTCGCTTAAATGTGCGATGCCTAACATAGTAACACAATAACACAACACAACGCAACAGGGCAATTTGGTGACACTATGCTGTGTTGCACTTCAAAACAAGACAACTCAAGCAGCGGAATAAACTTCAGACTAGTTGTATAGTACCTTACAACTTCCAAAATAAAGATCTTTCTTCTAATAGCGGTGTTATAAGGGTGCGATTACTACAGCACAGCCATATGGCTATAAAGAAAATTTACACAGCTTTCTAAGAAGCTTCATAGTTGAAGAAACATTTGTCCTGGTTCGGAGACTGAACCCTGGACTACTACCTGTCCAGAGCAGTTGCTCTAGCAGCTAAGCTGACCAGGATGGCTAGCAGATGGTTGAACGAGAGCGAACTGATCAACAACCAACTAGAAGTGGGAATGTTGTTGTCCCAATCTTTAGGGAAATACCCCAAGCGTTCCACTCCACCTAAGAGGATTCCCCAAAAACATTTGACTAATAACAATGTTATATGTTTTGTTTGAATATCTAGACTATGGAACCTTGATATTTTGATGTTTATTGTCTTTTGGTGGAGTTACCAAAACAACTGAAATGATGCTTATGTATTCATTATTATGTGGACTCTTGTATAAGCATGTCTAAAATTAAGACCCTCCGTAAGAAAGCGCACATGCCACAGCTGCCTATCAGGCCTCCTTGAGAGCAGAGCCATTTGACCATATTCGACTGCATATGCCATTCCCAAGTGGCCTCACCTCTTGAGCCTCATCTCTTGAAGTTTGACCTCTTTTTGAAGCAGCTTGTGGCGATCTGTATAGAGCACCTTGGGCTTGTTTGCCAGCAAGTGCCGGAATTTGACATAGTCACGCCATGCCTTCTGGTACCTGAAGTTTGCATTGAAAAACAGTTTTGCACTTTAATACCCCATAAATAACTTCTGAGCCATCTTGTGTGTCTCGGCAATTGTCTTTAATGCCGTATTTACATGATTGTAAGCCGACCTATTTTTCGAATTTTGAAAATCCGAAGTGGGGGGGTCGACTTACAATCAAAACCAAAGCACGGCACCATAATAAAGGCGAGACAAACGAGATATCAGGCATGCTGCAGCGAGATTGCATTTTTGCTGCGCCGCTCCGTCGCATCACTCTTGGTGCTGCCCTTGAGCAGCTGCTATGTCAACGTGCAGAACCGGCATCCCCTCCCCGCACACGGTGGCGGATGGCGGCTGTCGATAAGCAGCAAACCGGCACCCCCTATTAAGAGTAGAACACATTCGCGTTCTACTCTTAATGGGGGTCTTGTAAGTTTTTTTTTTTTTTTTTTACTTTCAAATGAGCACTCGGTGGTCAAGGAGCATCGATAGTTGATGGAAGGGCCGCTGTTCCAATAGCGGCAGCACCGCCACTCGGAACGGCAGCAGCGCCGGGGAGTGTTGGTAGCCGACGGAAGAGCCGACGCCGCTCATGCGTAGTTTCTCGCTGCCTCTGACGGATTTGACTACTGCCGGCTGCGTTTCACAAGTTTTTAATGTAGTGCTTCGTCATTTGTGCTCCGGGACCGGTAAGCGGCCGGCGCTCGTTCACAGCTACATTCAAGTTGGCTGCCATTCTTTACGCCGAAGAAACGAACTGCGTGCCAGGCCTTAAGTTCGACGTTCGCAACGGGTGATACAGATGTGGCAGCTGCAGCGAGGCAAAATTTTCAGCTGTTCCACGCAATGTTCTGATGTGGCTGTTTGAGAAGTGCGGGATTTCGCTGCACGATGACTTTAGAACGACGTGCTCTGGCCCCGCAGCAGCGGTCATGATGCAGCGCTAGTGAGGATGATGGAGCAACTAATGATGAGCAGTCCAGTAACTAGTAATACATTTTCGTTTTGGAATGTGCCTACAGGCATGCCCGTGCGCAGCAGCCGATAGTGGCTGGCGATAAGCGGTGGCCGCAGGGTAATGCTATTGCGTTCTATTATTAAAAACCAAGCATAAACGACCTCCAAGTTTTTTTTTTTCTCTGAAATGCGATATGGGGGGTCGACTTACATTCATCGTGTAAATACGGTATATCAAAGTAATTTCTAAACCTGCTGTCAATAGCCAACTTGGCTACAGGAGCGAAGAGGCACAGTAAATAGCGCTATCGTATGCAGCACCCTTCTCATAAATTTCCCCAATTTAGCCTCAGAACTGCTATATGCTTCCTTCAAAAACTGCTTACCAAAAAATACAAAAAAAGACATTCTAGCCTGACATCAAAGCAGAAAATGTCGCATTATATTACTATGAACTATAATAAACACAAGTACTAGCGTAGCATTTATATTATAATAAAGAAAAATGCTCCAAGGCCATCCATAATTCAACACCATCATCACTGAAGAATGGCTACGAATTGATAAACACAAATGTAAGCTTTTATGCAAATGGTAATGGCTTACGTCTACATGCGGCACCTGGCTTCATGTTTTTATTTTAAATACCGTGTAAACTCGTGTAAGGTCCGCACTTTCTTTTTTAATTCAGGTGTGAATATTGAAGGTGCAGCCCACACATGAATTTAAAAAAGAACTTATGTCTATTTTTTTCTCAATTATCTAGTCGGACACAGGGGATGTGGACCATATATGGGTGCGGACCTTACATGAGATTATACGGTATTACCTTGAAATGTTTCGACAGTTTCCTATATCAAGGTTTTCCCTTTTACAACCAATTTAGCATTTGTAGCAGGAGTGAAAAAAAGAGAACGATAACAAGGAAGCAATCATCTCTGCACCCACTTTCACAGCCCTGTGCTTGCTGGCCTTACTGTAAGTAAGGATGAATACTCACATGGGATTTCCTGCATAGCTGAGTTGTGGTGGTCGGATGCCAAAATGCACAATCTCAGGAAACACGGTCCCCTGTGCATTGCACAACTCCCGGTCCAGTTGATCCACACGAAGGGCACAGGGCTTCATGCCAGGGTTCACGACAATCATGCCTTTCACCTGCAAAGGACAGGCACACACAGTGCTTTCAGTGCATCATCTGCTACCATAACCCCTTCAGGCGCTGGGTCCACATATGTGGACGCGACCTAAGCCTCTATTTTCGTATGCAAGGCAAATTTTCACCTTTGAATACCGTGCTCTTACCATTTTGACCCTTCCTATCAAGTTTGTGGCGCTATCTCTTGCAGCTACAGCAAAATGTGTTTGTAAAAAAAAAATATATGTGCATCACGTCGTTTTTTGACGGGACGACTAAATATTTTCTTTTTGCATTCTATCTTTACAAATGATCATGAATTTAGGGCTTGGAATGTGTCGATAGGTTTATGTAGAAACGGCACACCAATTTTCATCGTCATAGACGAAGAATAAGTGCTGCGGTGGACGTTCAGAGTGGCGCGTTCACAAATGTGGACATGGTGCCTTAATGCCGAAAATACCAAAGTGGCGTTTTCTCCCCGCAACGCGCTGTTTTTTTTTTTTTTGTGGACATATGGTACAAAATGGGCTCACTGCTTACGGGTATTGAAAACTATGCTTGTAATAAGAGAACGCTGGACGACTCCGGAGCGCAGCATTTTTCATGAAAATAGCCGATGGAGAAGCACCTCCAAAGAAGTGCGGCCGACCGAGCAATGAAGAACCGCCACTTAGCTGAGCTGCTGCCGACAAGCACAGCGCGCTATGACCAGTGCTAAAGTCAGGGAAGGTCTAGGAGGGTCTTATACCCCTGTCACACGGGCACTCGTAAGATATTAGGAATTAAGGTCCTTTGCCCCAAAGGTGCGTGACGTGCATCTACAGGGCAAAGCGTCGAGACCTTTGCGAAAAATGTCTGTAGCCGCAAAGGCGGCCGTCAGCGGCCTTAAAATTGCTTAAAGGAGCAATCCAGACGGCAGCGCCAGCTAGAGAGCTCAAAGAATAAAAAATTGACGCAATTTTTAGTTTTGAAAATGTAAATAAATATCTAATTTATCTTATTTAATGGTTAATTTGGCATTACAGAGCACTTAAGCGTAGAGGAGGCTATGACATCTACACTGCTAAGAAAGAACTTAAATGCTTTTCAGCAGCCGCATCGACACACACGTGCTTGCGCTTCTTGCTTTGCTGTTTTTTCTTCGTTTGCTCTTTGTTGTGTGCACGTTTTTCGTTTCCTTGTGTTTTCTGTTTTCCCGCTCGCATATAGTTGAACTCCTTTATATATTTATAGTGATTTGTTTTTAACCGTATTTAATTTTAATTTTGTACAAAATTTTAATGGAGGCAGGTAGTATTGAGGCCACTCAGGCAACTGCCGAGTTGGACGCGCAGAAATGTGCAGCAAAAAAAAACGAGAGGACCGCGTGCCCACTGGCCGGAGCGCGAAACCTGGGCACTTATCAGTCTCTGGGAAGACCACCTCTAAGAACTGCACTGTGAGAAACGGAACGGGCCCGTTTACGAGGCCATTGCTACTTCACTGGCCGAACAAGGCATCGCAAAGACAAAGGAGCAGGTGCACTCCAAAATAGAAAACTTGACAACAGAATATCAGTGAGTAATGAACATAGCTAAGTGCTACTTTTATATATACCGCGGATTTATATATACCGCGGATATATACCGCGGATTTATATATACCGCGCGGCAGCTTTCAAAACATGCGACAGGTGAGGCATAGTTATGACTCACATTATGTGAGAGGGGCTGCTGCATTGGGTTGGGGGCAGCTTGCTTTTCACACAGCATGCAGTGTGCGAAAATGCGTACTTGCTGCAGTAGCCTTGTTTATTCAGTAGCAGCAGTTAAAATGGGCATTTGTACGAGATACACTTTTGACTACCCGAGTGTTGGGAACGTAGTGCTCATGGGACTCTGCTTGCAGGAGGTGGTCACGAAAGCACACTGGCCAAGGTGCCATATGCTGGACATTCTACTGGGAGCTGCACAGATCTTTGGGAAGCCTCCCAGTAAATGACCGCTCTCTGGTGGAAGAGAGTAGCTGCCAACCTGTCAGCACAGTCGAAGAGGTAATTTTCTTGGAAGAATACGAATCTCCATCTGCAAGGATGACTTCTCAAGCTTAAAAATATGAACAAATATGAATGCCAGGCTAATACAGAGCAGAAAACTGCTCGTGGGAAAATTCGGTGCCCTTTATTCAAGCCAGAAATCCAGCTAGATTTTTATTGGTTGGAGTCTGAAGCCGCACTGCACAACAAACCACTGTTCATAAGTTGCTCATCGAAGGCTTTGTATCGTTTATTTTGGATGACAACACCTTTACATATGTTATGACATGAAGGTGTACCAAACATATGAATAATGCAAGATTTGTAAATCACGCTAAGTGGCAAGTTAAAACATATCAGCAGGTAATCACAGCTCTGTTTGTTACTGAGGTGTAACGGACAGAGGCTTATTTCAGTTGTAGCACCCTTGTAATGGCGGACAAAAAGATAACACCTTTACATACATTATGACATGAAGGTGTATCAAACATATGAATGCAAGATTGGTAAATCATGCTAAATGCCAAGTTAAAGCATATCAGCAGGTGATCACAGCCATGTTTTGTACTGAGGTGTAATGGACAGACTGACAGAGGCTCATTTCAATTGTAACACTCTTGTGACGGCAGACAAAAAGATGGTTTACCACTGTAAACAAAAATATGTTTTCATGGACAACACTTATCAGAGCCCTGAAAAAAAGCACAGCTTGAGGGTTATTTGTTCAATTTCTTTGCGATCATGTGCTTGACCTCCTGTTAATGTTTCATCATTGCTTCAAACGCTCTTCATGCAGATTATCTCCGCCATGGGAGACTGGCGACGTACATGAAAGCTCATTTGAGCTTGAAGCAACGGCTGAGGCAGCTGGCACATCTGCTGCTGCAGAAGACCCTGCACCAAAGCCTCAACCACACTTGCGGGGCATAGCAAGCACTGCCACAGTTGTGGCTAGTACCAGCCGCCAGCAGCGGAAGCGGAAGCGACCACTTTCGGCAGCCCAAGAAACCCAGCAATGTCTGCTAGAGGAGCAGCGTCTCCTGCGGCAGAATCTCAAGGAGTATAGAGAAAAAGAGCTTCGGCTTCGTGAGCGACAAGTAAAAGCCGAAGAAGACCTCGTTCAGGTGCTGAAGGACTTCTTGAACAAATAAAATGTATAAATCTCAGCTTGCATTCATGTACATGCTACTATTGGGCCACAGGCTGCGTGAAAGGCACAAGGCAGTGTTGCGATACAGTACTGACAGCTGTGCAAGTTTAACAACAAAGCGACAAAAAGTACCTCAGAAAAGGCAAGGGCGAAAGAACAAGGCAAAATTGATGTGCACTGTCTTGCACTAGCAATAACTAATCGTCAAAGTACTGACACTGTATACAAAGACATTTGTTCACACAAGACACACATTGACACATATCCATATCAGTGCTTGTGTGTCTTGAATGAGGTTAACCATGTCCAGATCATGCCACGTCAGGAATCACCCTGAAGGAGTGCTTCTCACACCAATGAAACTGGGTGGGAAACCCCACTGAAGTCAGTTAATTAACCTGGCTGTTCAGACATCTAGGTTAAGAAGTTGATGTGACTGGGGTAACCCATTCTTCTGATTTTGTTTGTACAAGAAAGCCACTCCTTCAGGAAGGTTTGCAGTGGAAGGTAGCAAGACACAAAACTAGACCTGCTGCAGTCCCACATTGGCACCAAATGCTACCTAGGATTAGGTATGCTGCTTAGAGGTACAAAACATGGGCAGCATTCTTCGTCATGTTCAGTGCCCTTCTACTGCAGCTACTGAAAGTAATGCAAAGAGCTGCCCGAACACTAGCCTCATTATCAACTTCTAACTGCGTAGTATGAGCAGGTTGCTCAAAAGCTCTGCCATGCTGACAAACCTCATCCAACCGTTGTTGCTGTAGCCGGGCACCAAAATGTTCACATATGTTGTTGAGAGTACAGCAGGCTCTAATAATCACAGGCACATGCCTGATCTCGCACTCCATCCTTTTAATGGTATATCAAAAACGGGCTTTCATTCTCCCAAAGGCATTTTCAACAATCCATCGGGTTTTAGACAGATGATAATTGAACAGTCTTTTTTCCTTATGCCATCATGCGGGAAGGGTTTCATGAGATTCCCCGTCAGGGCAAACGCCTGGTCACAAAGGATAATCGGGGGCACAGCAGTGCCATTAATCACCGTGACCGGTGTCTTGAATAGCGGCCCTTCAACTGTTTCAGCCAGATCTGACTGACTGTACACATGGCAGTCGTGGCACCGTCCTGGGCTGCCTGCAGAAACGTATCGAAACCGGTATTTATGGTCCACAAGGGCCAGAAGGATGACACTGTACCTGCACAAAAGAAAAGAACATTTTGTATGCACAAGGTTACATGATGGAAATATTTAGCGCGTATTTAAGAACAGTAGATCAGAAGAAGCCTAATGCTGTAGCGGGTCGTCTACTTCTAAGGTGAAAACAGAAGCGCTTCAGGACATTGAACGCGAGTAATGTTCACATCCTTGTGGCTGTGCAAGATGCATGAGAGCAGTGACAGCTTCATGCCCTGCCTGCACCTGCTCAATAGTTTGTGAGCATCTAATATAATTAGCACACATCTTCACCTTAGATGTGGACAACAGTATACATGGCTGTGTGTGGATGAAGCCGAACTTGTATACATATGGTTACTGAAAACAGAATTATAATAGAGGTGACAGGCTGTAAAGGTGATTTTAGATTGCGAAGGATTTTTTTGGATCCATGGAAATTAAATACACGTTGAAAGAATGTTGCAGCATTGTAAGTAGCCATGAAGGTAAATTCACACGTATTATAAAAACTACCTTGTTTCACATCACTGTTATGCCAGCCAAGGGAAAACCAAGAAGAAAACACTTGCCAGCCTTTGTAGTTCCTATAGTCCATTGCATTCAAGTGGGGTGAAGACACCGGGAAATGGCAGCCATCCAAGGCCCCCACTGCTTGCGGGAATCCTGTCATAGCGTAAAACTCGCTAATATGTTCATCCATTTCGTTTGGTGCCATCATTCGGACCCACTCCGGTTTGATCACATCCACCAGAGTCCCGGCAAACTCCCTACATATAGTGTTCACAGTTGACTGCCCAACACCAAAGACTATAGCTACCACCCGGTCTTCGGCAGCTGAGCAGAGCTTGAAAAAGCCGATGCCGATTCTCTTTTCTACCCTGATGGCCTCCCGCATATTTGTATGTTCACGCTGCATTGCAGGCCGGCACCGGTCCACAAGGTACCGAAAAGCAGCCAGGCCAACACGGAACGCTTGTCGAAAATGCTGGTCTCCGAGGTTCGGCAAAGTATCCTCAAACCATTGCTCGTTGCGGGGATACACCCACCTACTGCGGTGCACAGTTCGCAGAAGGAATGCGACGGCTTTGCAATGGGCAATGTTTGCGAGAAGTTGTTCTTCCAGTGCATCACCGTGCGCCTTAGCCGCATCCGCCGCCGCGCGTAATGATGCCACAGCGGCAATCTTCACAGCAATTTCACACTTCTTTCTAACGTCTTGTGCGATTCGTCGCTCATGATTACGGCAACACACTAACCAGGCACAACCTAATTTCTTTGAAATACGCACAAGGACATAAGCAACAAAGCACGCTTCTCACACACAACGAGGAGCCGAACGGAAAAGTGCGCCTACCGTGGTCGGACCGAGAACGATGAAAAAAGAAGAGACTTTTGTTTCAAAATACCCATTTCTCACGGTCAGAACGCTTGTTTATTATCGTGATAACTACTTTTTTCCAGCATAAACGAAAGCACTCTTATCCTCTTAGCTGAAGTGCTACCGTCTGCTTTAATTTCATAATGTTACTAGCGTCACTTCACACACAGCGGTGACTTTTGGCATTCACGGAGGCCGCACTCTAGCTCCTTAGGATTTTCCGTGTAGCAGCGCCGCTGCTCCTTTTCGGTTTTCCTCCTTTAGTGCAATAAGACAACTTTACGGCAAAGGCCGTGAAGAAGTCCCGTGTGACAGGGGTATTAGACCACCTATGAATATTCAAAAAGGAATCAGAGACCACCTGTGCTAGATTGTAGATCACATGTATCAGAAGGAAGCAATCATTTTCAGTGGCGGTCAGAACATTTTTTCTCCACCGTTTTTAAAATTTCGCTGCGGTTTTTAGCAAGATTCATTACATTTTGTATGAAACCCGAGACGGAAAAGATTACAAATTGGCAGCACTACACAAGGGAGGATGAAAAAGGGGAACCCGTACCCTCACACCATAATCAGTTCAGAGCTGGCCGCTCAGCTCCAAGGCTACAAAACAACAATCAGCACATTGGTAGAGCAAGGGGACAGTTTGCTTCAGGTCTCTGACATAAAGTGGGCAAACAACGACCTAGAAAAATTTCTCATTTTTGCAAAAACCATGTGTAAAACAGGCCGCAAGATGCTCTCTCTCTCCCCCTTTTCGTCCTGTGCTCAGATCATTCGAGATCACTCGATGTGGCCGGACATGAAGCATTACTTATGATGGAAGCAACCATTGGCCCCAACTTCTGAACACTTTAATTACACAACGGTGCCGTAGTGAAGGATCCATATCTAAGAGCCGTGTACGGTACTCAAAATACCGAATTTTTCTCTGCCTGTTGTCAAAGAATGACTGCTTTTATCTGTTTTATAAGTCATGAACTACAGAATAACTGCCTGAAGCGTACATTCTCACAGCTAAACATTTATCATGTCTAACGATCAGTTAGAAAAAGCAATCAAATGCAGTAATGTTTACTTTCATGTATCAGGTTAAAGGCGCTATGTCCATAAATGTGGAAGCGAAGAAATTATGCTTAAATATGAATATTTTTTGCGTAATTTTTTGCACATCACTTCTGCTTAGTCTACTGATCGTAATTTATACAAAAAAAGATTTTTCCTTTCACCAGATTTAATTGGCGCCTGAAGGGGATAAAACTGCGTCAGAAAAGAAAAATAACTCTAGCAAATACAAGGCATGGGCGCACCTTGGCAATGAAACACTGGACCTTACAACAAATAAGTCTAATGCAAATGTAAAATCAATACAAATATTGTTGGCCAAAAAGAAAGTCTTTGAGAAATACATTTCCTGGGTAAAAGCAGTGCATACACACAGCCATGCTAACATGCTAAAGCATAAGGACGAGCATGTGGCACACAAGCATTTAGATTTGTGAACTTCTGGTGACTGCAGTCGTGACAAAGCCCCAGAAAATGTATCCATCCAAATTGAATGTTTTTGGTCTCAAGAAACACAAACGTTTCCCAGCTTCCTCATGCTCCCCTAATTTGGTGATCTGTGACTTTTTATCTTAAAAACCAAAGGCTAGCTAGAAAGCCAATGATCTCGAACAGCTGTAAAGATACAGCAAGAGGAAAGGGTTGAAGAGAACAGCCTCAAGAAAAAGGATTAGTGACCCGTGCTCCGTGGCTTTGGCATTCAGCTGGTGATCCCAAGGTGGCAGGTTCAATCCGTGCATGGCAGCCATATTTCGATGCAGGTGAAAAACGAAAATGCCCATGTGCTGTGCGATGTCATCGCTTGTTAAAAAATACCAGGTGGTGTAAATTAATCTGGAGCCCTCCACTATGGCATCCCTCATAGCCCTTGGGCCGCTTCGGGACATTATACCCAACAATCCACACCAATCCAATCCCCATTTGCATTAGCTATCAAGTGGGCATGCTTTGAAAGTGATAGCAGCAATGAAGAACTAAGTCATTCAGAGAATTGTTTGCAGGCAGTTGCAATGTTTTCAATGTCATCTCACAAACCTGTTTTGTTAAAGCATTTCTGAATAATATCTGCACTGCACCATTAATACAGACACTATTTAAAAAAGCCACAAGAGGAAGTGATACCTGATCAGCATAAGCTTGCCACTTGCTTTGAGATGTCTTGTAAAGGCGAGGCAGATCTGCAGCCGACACCAGGGGCACGTTGTTGGTCAGCAGGTACTGCAGCACTACATTCAGTGACAGCAACTCCTTGCCATTATCTACAGGGTGCAACAGGAAGAAAGACAGGCAGCCATAGTCACTGGCTTCATTTGTAAGGCAAACCTCCAGTGCTCCCAAAAAGACAAAGGACATGAAGCACCAGCAGGAAATGGACACTCATATTGATAGTTTCACCTCTACCCTCCCCACCTCCTCCCTTATTAATGTTGTTCTGTCGTTAAAAGAACATTAAGACATTACTTTTAATTTTCGAATGGCTAAAAAGAAAAAGGAAGAGGAGCGTACACATGCCTAAAATGCAGTTGACAGTTTTCTCTGTAACCACTACCACACTCCAGCATTCCATATAATTAACGAAACTTATTTTCTAATGGTACATGCATGCAGCTACATCGTAATATATATCACCACAAAATTCATAAAACTTGGAGAGAAAAAGCGCAGCAGTACGAGGCCTTCTATATGTGAGAGCACTATTCTAAGCAGATTGAAATTCAATCCCTGAAGATGCATTGTTGGGCAAGTTTGTTCACAATTATTGTGATTACAGTACAAAACAACAAGAACAAAGCAAGATAAGACACCACAAAGCACTAATGTTTAAGAAATTTCCTTCTTTAATAAATAAGGGTTGTTCATCGACTAAAAATAAGAAAGTAACATATCAAAAGCAAAAAAATAGGGCCCGTAATGTTCAATGTGTGCACGACATCCAATGCAGGAAAGTGCCGAGTAAGAAATAAATAATGCACTATATTGTGCACCTGTTGTAAGTAACGTTACAGCTTATACATGTGAAAACCAAGCCACAGTTATTATCTACAGCAAATTAAGTAGTCTGCAAAAATGCACCTACACTCATTGTAACTTCGCTGCTTTCCCTGAGTCACTTGATACATCTGGCAGACAACTTGAAGGCCCTCGGCTATGCTACGTGAACGAGTCTTAATCAGGTACAATCGGTACTCACCTTCCAGTTTTCGTGCAAAACGTGGCATAAAATGGAATCGTGGGCAACCATCTTTATCTCCATGCGCTTTCCAGTCCAAGTCTAGCATCTCAAGAACCTCAGAGAACAGGTAGCTTGTGAAAAGCTCAAGGCCTTCCACAGTAAAGTTCTCCGGCATTTGTTCCTCAAGGTAGAGTACAGCATACTCAATGTTGAATCGGATCACACGGCACGTGGGCAGCTTAGGCAGTGGCCAGTGTGACAAGAGAGAGAAGCCCTCAAACAGAAAATCATGTCCATCATGCTTGATAGTGGTTGGGCACTTCATCTGGGGAAGCAAAAAACAGAGGGAAGGCAGGAGCAGGCAGTAAAACATTAGCATTAAGATGAGTGCACCAGGTTACATATGCCAAAGAAATTATACACAGAAATGAGTGGGAACACAATGAAAAAGGGTTTTCGTGGGGACTAACTTGAGACTATGGGCAGAATCATGTGCCTGTTTACCATGACTGAACTCATAGCTGCCACTGAAGATGTCCACCCCAATACTGTAACTGGCATTGATAGTGTACCTTATGACCTGTTCCATAATCTAGAAGACCTGGCATTGACTTCCCTCCTCACTGTCTTCAACAAAGTTTGGACGTCCAGCAATATGCAGTCAGAATGGAAGCATTCCATGGTACAGAAGGGTAGATGCTTAAACTTGTTGGTTCATGACACAGGGAAAAAACATAGCACAAAAAAAGACAAGGAGTGAGAAAGACGGACGCACACAGTGCTAACTTCCAACAATGATTTATTACAAAAAGGAATGAGACCGCACTTTTGAAAAATGACTGTGTAAGTAGCAGTGTTGGCAGTAACGTGTTACTTTTTTTGGTAATTTAGTAACGTACTCGTTACCATTTAGGTACGTAACAGGTAATGTACTTCCGTTAATATCTTTCGGTAATGTGAGGTGTCACGTTACTGGTTACGTTTTATCCAATTGTCCCCCCTATCCGCCACCTTTTTTAGAGAAAAAAAAACCGCAGAGTGCCAAAAGTGATGTCAAAAATAAACAAAACGTACAGGTGCTCAAGACAACCCTTGTTGCGGCTCGCATGCATGCCAGAAAACACCTGACCTTGACGATGCACCCAACTAAAAGAAAAGGAAAACCTATAAAGCATGAAGCTCGTGCATGAACATGCATTCACACACTTGCCTTCACCTACCTCCCCTTCGCAAACTACCCATACACACAACAAGAGTGGAAGCATGCTGAGCATTTTAGAACATCACATTTTTCAGAATTATACTGTAAATTTGCTGAGAGTTAAGCGATGATTTCTTTGTGAATATAGAATTGATGATGAAGTATCATTTTGTCTTTATAATGTCACATTCAGAAAATGGCTTCACCATGTGCCACAGAGTGGGAAGGGGGGGGGGGGGGGGGGTCGACTTAAAATTGAAACCAAAGCATTGCACCATGGATACAGGCAAGACAAACGAGATACCAGGCATGCTACAGCGTGGTTGCATTTTTGTTGAGTGGTTCCGTCGCAACGCTTTTGGTGCTGGCCTTGAGTAGCTGCTATGTCAATGCGCAGAACCGGCATTCCCCCCCCTTGCGAGGCGGCCGATGGTGGCTGTCGATAAGCAGCAAACCGGCACCAGCCCACTGCCCACATGTGGCCACAGATTGCGTCTGCTGATAAGCGGCAGCGGCCCGATAACGCATTCGTGTTCTACTCTTAATAAGCATTGTCCAAGTTTTTTTTTGTTTGCTCTCGGCGCTCAAGAAAGCATCGATAGTTTATGGAAGGGCCACTGTTCCAATCACGGCGGCACCGCCACTCGGAACCGCAGCGGCGCTGGGAGTGTCCATAGCCGACGGAAGAGCCAATGATGCTCACACGTAGTTTCTCTTTGGCTCTCACACATTTGACTACTGCCAGCCGCGTTTCACAAGTTTTTAATGTAGTGCTTCGCCATTTGAGCTCCGGGTCCGGTAAGTGGCCCGCGCTCGTTCACGGCTACATTCAAGATGGCTGCCGTTCTTTACGCCGAAGAAACGAACTGCGTGCCAGGCCGTAAGTTCGACGTTCGCAACGGGTGATACAGATGTGGCAGCTGCAGCGAGGCAAAATTTTCAGCTGTTCCACGCGATGTTCTGATGTGGCTGTTTGCGAAGTGCGGGATTTTGCTGCACGACGATGTTAGAACGACGAGCTGTGGGACCGCAACAGCGATAACGGCGGCAGTGCTAGTGAGGACGATGGCGCAAGTGTGGACGAGTAGTCCAGTGAATAATACATTTTCGTTTTGGAATGTGCCCACGGGCGCTACCCCGCACAGCAGCCAATAGTGGCTAGCGATAAGCGGAGGCCACAGGATAGTGCTATCGCGTTTTATTATTAAAGGCAAAGCGTAAACGACCTCCAATTTTTTTTTTTTTTCAAAAAATATGATTGGGGGGGGGGGGGGGGGGGGGTCGACTTACAATCGTGTAAATACGGTAAGATACAACGGTAAATACGGTAAGATACGTCTTCTGCATCCTGTATTACTGCGGTAGCCGAATATTAAGTGTTTGGCTATATCAAATAATTCACGTAGCAAAATTCTAAACCTCATAACTATTTTCTTAAGATAAGCTTCTTGTTTAGGTAACGAGAAACGTTTAAGCAGCGGACTACTTTTTCATCATGGTGGAATTCTGTTTGCAGTGACTGAATGTAGGCGGAGCTTCACTGCAGACTTAAGTTACATCCGCCTCCTTTAGGCCACTATAAAACTGCTAAGCTCGTGCACATTTGTGCGAAGTATTCTGGTTAAATCAGGATTTTGGCTGAAATCGTTTTTTGGGCTAGAAGTTTTATGTAAAATAAAAGTTTTATAAAATTGTTACCGTGAGTTCTTGCAGCGAAGATGCACTGAATAAAATTTATGGCCATGGATTAATAGCGCAGTAACGTGCAGTACTTTATTTCGGTAACGGTAACGTGCTACCTTTTTTTGTAGCTAATGTAGGGCAGTAACGCACTTTTTTTTTTTTGCATAACGAGTAACGTATTTAGTTACCTTTTTTTTCGGTAATGCCACAACACTGGTAAGTAGCCCTTCTGTTGCGCTATTGCCAAAGGAGCTTGCATATCTGGGTGATATGCTTTGCTAGTGCAATGCACTGATGGTGCAACTGTGATAAAACGGTATAAAAACCACGCTTCCTTTGTGCAATAAACAACTATCGGAAGTTAGCACTCTGTGTCCCTATCTTTCTTAGTCCTTGTCCTTTTTGCGCCAAGTTTTTTCCTTGATTCCGTGGTAGTTCCTGTACCAAAACCTGACAAATTTCCTACTATCCTCTAAGCACTATACGGGATCTCACTTATCCCAACCATCTGTAAACTGTAAGCAAAACTTCTGGCCACTCAACTCTCAACAAGGTGGCTCAACCACCATCAAAAATATTTGCCTTCCAAAACTGGATTCCGACTAGGCTTCGAATCCAAAGACGTCATACGTTACTCGCCTCACAGCCGACTTGTTCATACAGCGGTTGCAATTGATATTTCGAAGTACTATAAAAACATTCTCCATGCAGCCATTCTCGACATTGCCATCACTGGGCATGCCCTTGCAGCTTTGTCAAGCCATTCACACATTTCTTTCAGAACGAACGTTCGCCATCCATGGCAATGGTGCTGTCACGGGCTGCTTCACTTCAAATCGCAAGGTCCCACAGGGCTCCTGTTTTAGTTCCAACTATTGCACTTATACCTCTTATGTATGGCCTCCTCTCCTCCCTGCCTAATATTCAAGTTCTAGCCTACGCAGTAAACATCACTCTATAGTGCAGCAACCGCTACGCACAGGTGCAAGACTCCCTACAAACTGCTCTTAATCTTCTTCATGATTTTCTCGCTAACACAGGTTTCTCTCTCAGTCTAAGACCTGCTATGTTAACGTGGGAAATAAAATTGGCCACCACATCTTCAAGGTCACTCAATTCATAGTGACCACTGGCCACCAATCACTTCCAGAAATGGAACATATCAAGGTTTTGAGACTTCACGTTCATAACTCAGGAACAACCACTTCCAGAAATGAAACATACCAAGGTTTTGAGACTTCACGTTCATAACCCAGGAAGAGGCATGACTTGGCTGCCAGCTGTTCACAAAAGTGCAACAACACACTAGGCCTCATCCGTCGCATAGCCCATCGCTCTGGCAGTGCCCGCTCGGATACCGGCCAACGTCTATTTCAGGCCATCTTCCATATCAGCTCCTTAATAAGGCTCAATTTCAATGCCTTACCCAAAGACAATGGTCTTCAAAGAAGTCCTCAACCATGAAGTCATGTAGGTCAGCACCACGCTACCTCGAGCAACTCCTAGCCCTCTGCCTTAGCAGCATGCTCAGCTAAACCCTTCGACAGACTTCATCATCCAACGTGATACAATCAGAACATGGAAAGCTTTGCCTCATCCCTTGGTCCAACCTCAACTGCCCCCTTGGGACTACTGACAGCTCACAACAAATAAGCCTACTCGCCGCAAGACGGCACAGTTGACCACACCTTCCTTACCAGCAACTCCTAGCAAATTACCAGAAGGTGGCATTCTTTACACAGGTGTACGCCCTAACCCCATCAGGAGAACGTACTGCTTTCATAAGCCCAATGTACCTTCACCTCAACAGCCACAAAGCCTACTGCACTGACACCCCATCTGCCCTTGCCTTGGAACTGCAAGCAGTAATAGATGCCATTAAAGCTTAACTTGATGACCTTCCACATCACAAAGTCCATATTTTTAGATTCCGAAGAAGCCCCAACGCAGGTAAAGAAAGCCCACGGTACACTCTTGGTTGCCCAATCCATACATGCTACTTGCCACTTATACCCAGCGCTTATACTATGTTCACTGTGTTCAGGTTAACACAGATATGCATAATAGACACTCTTAGTTGGGCGTACGCATCTTTTACTGTGTTGTGTATGCTGTAAATAGTGCAAACACACTTTTAGTTGGCCATGTCGTAGCGGCCCTCAGGGGCATGTGTAAGCAGTAGTGCCATCTGACAAGACATCGAAGCACATCAACGCTGGGTTTCAGAAATTTTCATCCGTAATTACTGGTAACGAAGGTGGCTGCATTGCGAGTCTTTTTTTTTTGTTCCAAGAAGAAAAACAATGCAAATAGAAGAAAATGTAACAACTGAATAAAACCCAGAGAAGTGCTTCGCCATGTGTCATTGCTACGAGGAAAACACAGTGCATCTAGTTAGGCCTAAGAGCTTGAAAATCGCCAAATTATCTGAAAAACGGGCTAGTTATAGCCTATACCTCTATGTGTGGGTGAGAGTGTGCGAAATGAAAGTGAACTGCTACCATTTGAGCGGGCTATCCCATCGAAGAATGTAACGGCAACATGTACTTAATTCGAAGCGGGCAAGCTGGGCGCCACCATCTTGTAAACACATCCCGTAACGTGCCCATAGCGCACGCACGCAACGACACAATACATGCATACATATGCAAGTGGCCCAGAGGTACGGAACGTTCTGCGCATGCGTACTTGCAGCCCGCAACGCTCCTGCGTACATAAGCCCATTCCGTACGGCCAACTAAAGGTGTCTAATATCATAGCTGACGTTCTTCTCCGTGCACCAGGCATACCTTAACTTTTTCCTACCTCACTCCGAACAGATCCACTCCTAACCAACATAACATCCTCTGCCGCCCTCAGCTAGTGTACCCACGCCCTTGTTACTCCCGAGCACCTAACCCCAGTTCCCCCCAATCTAACTCGGGTGGAGGAGGTTTCTCTGATGCGGCTCCAGGTCGGAGTGGTTCTTAACCCAGCCTCCAGCAGTTTGGTGCCAGTGGCATAGCCAGACTTTACCAACTCCTGACATGACAACTATTTATCACAGGTCACCAGTAGAATTCTGATGCATATGGCGACCGCATTAGCTTCTGCCTCTTCATAATGACACAGGACTTGCCAGCTCCAATTGGTGATAATGCCAGGGATAAAGCACCCAATGCCGCTATAGACACAGGGGCACCTTCCTGCACACCCACTGCCTGTTCGCATGCATCGTGGGCCATTAGCCCAGCCAGCTCACAAGAAGCGATGACTTTGGCAAGTGTTGGCCAATCCAAAGTAAAGTTCCAACAAAATATACTCCAACTTGAGGTTGGGTCACCTATGCAAACAAGGATGCTAGGCCTGAACATTTCAAGAAGGCTACTAAAGGAACTGTGCCTTGCAGCCCACTGACAATGTTAAATGATGATGCCATCCTTCCCCTTCAGGGCTAAAATGCTGGTGCATTTATGAGTGTCCAGCTCTGCCAGAAGCCTGTTGCATGTTATACGCATTATATGCATTAGATTGCGGCATTTACAACCATGAGAGAAAACATAATAGTGTCAACTAATGCCTATTCGAATGTTAGAGCTGCAGAGACAGTCCTGCACCATTGCACCAGTTCTAGCTAACCACCTCAGCCACCAAGGGCAGCAAGTGAATAGCATCATAGCACTAGTCACAACCTGCTGTCAGAGTCACTAGCAAAATTTATCACTTGCAAAATTTATGTGGTGATTGCCTGCGCATTTTCATGCTTTCATCTGAGCTCACTGTGCTCATTGTGCCCTGCAATTTCCGTGCTCAAAGGAGGTACAAAAAAAGTGCTGATAGCAGAAGTGCGACAGGAGTGGTGGGGATGATGGTTGAGAGCGCTGCCAATGTGAGGCTGGGAAGCTGAAGAGCCAATTTCCAAGAGAATTTCCAAGACAGTTTCCAAGAGATCGGCAGACTGAAATATTGATTTTTTTTTATTTTTTTTACTGAAGACGGGCACGCAGAAGGAGGCAGGTGCTTCCGGCTCCCCCACCTTCCCAACTCTCTCCAACCTGCACATAGTGGAAAATGCGACTCTCTCCAACCTGCACATAGTGGAAAATGCGAGCCAAGGCAGGGACGGTGACGGCTGCTGCTGCACTCACGTTATCAATGTGATCATGAAATGTCTCTCAATGTTTACGACTTCGAGCAACAGGGGTTTACTGTGAACATTTGTTAGGCCATTTAAGCAGATTTATTTGTAATTCTGGCTTCCCTTCAGCACAGTCCTTTTCAGTTTTCACATGAAAACTGGATGTAATGAAAATTTGCAAGCAACCAAAAATTGCAGACTTTTCTTGATTTCATTATATCCAGGTTTAACTGTATCTGAAATACAAATGGGGGCTAATAAGCAGTGTTGTCGGTAACGCGTTACAAGTAACGGTGTTACCGGTAACGCGTTACTTTTTTTGGTAACTTAGTAACGTACTTGTTACCATTTCGAAACTAACGGGTAACATACTTACGTTAACAATTTTTGGTAACGTGAGGTGTCACGTTACTAGTTACTTTTTATTCTGGTTGTCCTCCCCTTCGACTCCTTTTTTAGAAAAAAAAAACACCTAAAGTGATGTCAAGCTGCTCTCGACGACCCTTGTTGCGGCTCGCATCTATGGCAGAAAACACCTGCGCTTGACGATGCACACAACTAAAAAAAAAGCACGAACGTTTTTCCGTAAGCTTGTTCTCCAACCAAAAGGTCTCGTTCCAAGACGACACTCTCGCATTCTTTGTTGAAGTGAAGCGAGTCAAGTTTCCCTTCTGGGTAAACTCAGGAATGTCGCCGGTTTACTTCAAGATGGCCCTGAGAGAGCTGTCAAAAGAGTACAATGGCACAGCGCAGAAAAGGGGATTGCAGTCAACCAGCTGTAGCACTGCAGTAGAGGAAAAAGAAGGAAATGGGCCTTTGTTCCTGTGCGGGTAGTGACTGGTGAGCTACCTCTACTAAACTTTCTAAAAATTTTTTGCTGAACAACACTGTCGCTCCAACTTTCTCCATTCACCCCCCCCGCCCCCCCTCCTGCTCCTCTATCCAGAACAAGGAACAGCCAACTCCCGACAGCTCTGTAACAAAGGCCGGTCTTCGTCCTTTTCCTATCTAGACTCTGTTGCAGGCGGAGTGCGACCATCTGGAGTTTTCATTATAAGCGTGTCGACTGGTTTCGAGACCTTTTGGTTGGAAAACAAGCCTGGCAGAGAAGACGAGTTACAGGTTTCCGCAAATGGTCGATTCTGGGAAAAATGGCACAGAATTTCTTGAGTAGCGCTGACACCAGGTGGGGAGGGTAGAGCCGCCACCGCTCAAAGCTTGATGAAAGCCGCGGAGTCCACCATGCGGCCCACACGTTTTCTTAGAACTGGATTGCTGCAAGTGGATTGCTGTCACCTGTGCCTTGTCCGTGTTCCTCACGGAAGAATAACATTAGCCCCTTTCCTCGCATCTGGTTTCTAGCGGCGGAGAGCTGCAAACATTAAGGACAGTGCTTTCAGAAGGCCTTGACGCTTAATTCGACCTGTAGTCGGGTTCCCGAAATCAAGGGGGGGCTTGAGGGACAATAGGAAACGCGCTTTTCGAAATGGAAAATGCCAGGCACATGCGAGGAGGGAAACAGACCGTAGAGGTGTGGAAGAGTATAAAAATTAGAGGCGCCTTCGGGCTACGTCGTCTGCCCTTCTCAGCCTTCGTGTAACTTGGAAGGATGGCCGCAACAACTCTGCACCCTTCGCCGTGGCCTGCACTGAGTAAATTTTTTGTTCTAGAGAATAGCAAAGATGAAAACTTCACTTTCAAGTGCCTCCTTTGTTTGCCAAAACTGAAGCTGTTGAGCTGCGGAAAGTCCTCGAACTCCAACTTGAAAAAACATGTGAAGGTAAGCTTGACTTTTGAATCCACCTTTTTAATTTTACTTGTTTCCGGTGTTGAGTGTCAGTACTGATGCATTTTTGGCGATATTGGCAGATTAGCAACACCCCTGCCCCTCTATTGGTATTTCAAACTTTCTGATGTCTGCTTATTATATTTTTTTTTAATAGAAACTGCACAGGCAAAGCCTCCCCGAGTTTGAGGTGCTGGCAAAAAAAGGAGACTGTGCGAAGAACATTTGAGTCCGGAACAAAATTCGCCCAAGCGGATGACTCAAGGGAAACTGAACTTCATTCACTCAGTGACTCAAGAGCGGCTTGACGGGCTTGTTGAAGAGTTTGTCATCAGTGCAGCGCAGCCCTTTTCAGTCGTAGAGGAACCATCATTTGTGAAGTTGCTCAAAGAAACAGCCCCAGAAAGAACAGTTCTTACACGTCCAATGCTCGTGACTCGTCTCTATGCGCGCCTCGAAATGATGAAAGGAAATTTACGCCCAAAATTTCAAACTATCCTTCATGTGGCTGTCACCGCGGACTGTTAGACTCACTTTCACAGGTGAATCTTTTAGCTCTTGATAATTGTTTAGAAACAAGTGCGTAGAATAAAGAGTTGTGCTGGTTGGTTGGTGTTCATCTCATCGTGTAAATAATACTCAGCGCGAAGGTTTAAATATAAATAGAAGAAGGAAGGCAGGTATCGTGTCCCTTTCTAACCCTTCGCACTCAGTATCACTTCCATGATGAAGAAATGTATATTTGGCGCATTAGTTGTCCCTCTGTGTTAGCCCAAACCAAGCCCACTTTCTAAATCATGTATTTTTGCGACCTTATATAGTGTAATGTTTCATTAAAATATGGTTTCCAGGTGTTACCTTGGAGTGACAGCTCTATGGCTGGATCCGGAGACTTTAGACTGAAAGGTTGCCGCCTTAGCTTGTCGCCGAATGAAAGGGAGTGTAAACTATGAAAGCCTGGCCGCTACACTTGAAGAGGTGTTCAGTGAATTCGAGCTTCACGGAAAGGTAACCAAGGTGATCACGGACAGTGGATCGAACTTCTTGAAAGCTTTTAGGTAAGTTAAAGCATTTTTCCCCCTGTGTGAATTACTGAGTTCTGGTACACATTGCTAAACATTGTCTTGCGCTGCACAGGCTCTACGGTCAAGATGAAGGAGACGATGAAGGCGAACAGAACTGCGAGCCCATACATTTATGTCCGCTCATCGACAGCGTGGAGGAAGGCAAACACCGGCTTCCACCGCATCATCGGTATTCAGCGCACACCATGAACCTAATTGCAAGTGTTGACGCAGCGAGGGCGGATTCTGTTGACGCGGATTACGCTAGGATAAAACAGAGTGTGTTCAGCAAGTGCCAGAAACTCTGGAATAAGCAAGGACAGTCGGCGCAAGCAGCTCACTTGATTAAGACCCATTGTGGGATCTACTTGCCACACCCGGCTGTTACAAGATGGAATTCAAGATTAAGGGCTGTGGACGCTATCAATTCCTTGCTAGAAAAAGGGCAGGACTTGGAATTCCCAGGCTGCAGAAACCTGACGAGCCCAAGTTCATAGCGGAATACTGCAAGGCATGTAGCTCCCAGGTATAATTCCCGCGGCTTCTAATTCAACATCCGGTTTTTACACACTGCAGGTCATGAAGCCCGTGTGCTGTGCCTTGGACGTCCTGCAAGGTAACAACTACAGCGGTTACCTACTTCCGACGCTCGATGTTGTCATCAAAAAGATCAAGCACGAGAAAATCTCTGGACGGCACTTCTGCGGGCCTCTAGCTCAGTGTGTCTTGGATGGCATCCGCAAGAGGTCAGTTTTTAACACACGTCATAGGCTTATTAAGAAAAAAATGGACTGCTTATATATTGCCACACTGCTCACATTCTGCGGGCGCCGCCATGCGGCCGAGCGGCACATCTTGGCTCGTGACAGAGCGAGGAAGACGACGCTTCCGCTCCGGTGCGTGCTGCTAGTCTGCTTGGCCGTGCGATTAGAAGCCCCTTTTCGAGTCGCACTACATCTGTTGGCGACAAAATCTAAAAGTTGAAGCCGGTGAGAAGAGTTGCGCGCTCATGTTGTGGACATCATGCAAACATGATTTGCATATTCAAATGTTGTATATGTTTGCATTTCCCCTTATTGCTCTTTTGTTTGTAACAAACGTATTTCGTGCGGTCGAGGATTATCACTTAATTTAACTTCATCTGCTGAAGGTAGTGTACGATATCGCAAGATACAGGGGGGGCCATTTACAAATGTTTATAGCTATTCGACAACTTTCCAGTCACCTTGTTGATAAAAGCAACTTTGCTGAAGCGAGTTTTTGCTGACGCAGATTCAACACTGTTATGAATCAGAAGAATCTGCTGGTTGCGGCTACCTTGCTGCCGAGGTTCAATTTGTCCTGGATTGACAATGAAACGAAGCGAAATGCTGTCCTCGAGACCGTCAAAAGCGAGCTGCCAAGATTTTCTCGGCGGCTTGCGGGCATCCAGACAGTGACCAGCCTCAGCTCCAGTACAACAGAGGATGACATCTTCGGGAACTCCTTGACATCGTCGTCAAGTGAAGATGAAGAACTGTCTCGGTACCTTTTGGTGCCGCGTAGCTTTGTGCTGAGTGGGCTGAAGGAAAACTTTCCACGCGTTCACCAGCTCTTCTTGAAAGTGATTACAGGAGTACCATCCAGTGCGTCCGTCGAGCGCCTATTTAGCGCAGATGCGGACGTATTCACCAAGAAGCGAGGCAAGCTGTCCGATGACAGCTTTGAAATGCAGCTGTTGTTATTGGAAAGTTGCCGCTGTTTATCGATATTGTTTTCAAAATACGTTTCTGGTTATTGAGTTCGTGAGCGAGCGAGGCTGACCTGGAACACCTTATCATAAACACTCGCATTTTTGCGATAATTATACAGGTTCAAGTGAAAAAAAAATGTATATGTGCGCAAATATATTTTTTCCGGAACTATGCCATTGAAGCAAAATATTCACGCAAATTGCTACACAATTCGCGCGAATATTTTGTTAGCAGAAGTGCAACAGAATTACTGTAAATTTGTTCAGTTCAGCAATGTTTTCTTTTGTGAACTTAGAATTATGTGAAATATGAGCTTTATAAAACTGCCTTGAGTTCTTGAAGCGAAGACGCCTTGATTAAAATTTATGACCATGGAGTAACGGCAAAGTAACGTGCGATACTTTTTTTCGGTAATGGTAACGCGTTACCTTTGATTTTAGGTAACGTAGGGCGGTAACGCGTTCTTTTTTTTTAGTGTAACGAGTAACATATTTAATTACTTTTTTTCGGTAACACCTACAGCACTGCTAATATGCAAAGTTTGATAACAAAGTGTTAAGACAAGAGCTCCAAAAGTTAACACTTAGGTAGTATTCTATGATTAAGTTTGACACACCACACACACAAGACACAGTAGCAGATCATCTGCTGCTTTACTTACAGTAAAGTTTGTGCGTGGAGTGACCACAATGCGGTAATGGTGTAGGCGTCCAATGTTGTTAGAGTTGGGTCCACAAGAAGACAGTGGCTCTTCACCTGGATATATTCCATGCCGAATTCCAGACCGCTGAGCCTTAGGGCTGCATCGGCATAAAGGGCCATCATTCATCTGCAACAAAAATGACATGGGTACTTTGAGTGCTCTGTGTGAATTTAAGTAGAAGACTGAGTTCTCAAGTGCACATAGTAACTAGGTTCAACTTCTGAATTATCAGAGTTCAACTTTTTCTTGGTTCAAGTCTTCCAATTCTTTTTTTTCTATTTTTTGTAAGCACTCCTTACACACAATGGCCTTTTAAGGGGAATTTCAGTGACTTCTTGAGGCTCGCATTTTTTTTAACAAAACTTTTACTGCAAACTCTCCTCTCCATCCATACTGTGCCCTCCAAATCATGCCATATGGCATTTTGTTCCGGTGAAAATGTGTTGAGTTGTGTTGGGTTTAGTGACGCATAAGCATCTAAGGCTATCATGTGTAAAACACAAGGTACAGAAAATGTTTTGTGTAGGATTTTTTAAAGAAGTGTAAAAGAAAGGCGGAGTAAAGGGTCTCGAAAGTTATTTCGTACCACCTACTGAAGATAAAGGACAAAAATTTTAGAAATGGCTAATGGTAAAAGCTTTAAAGAAGGTCAGGTGACCACAGTGGACATTTTTAGCTGGGCAAGGATCTTGAGGCTCCCAACCAATGAAATGACACCTCAGCCTTCTTCTCAGGAACGAGGAAGTTGCTGAGGTGTATCAAAAACAAGTGATAAGGGAGTAATTACTCATTGGCATCCACCTAAGCTCAGCCATACGGCTACAAAGGAAAGCTATATAGCTTTCTCAGAAACTTCGTAGTTAAAGAAAAATTCGTCCTGGTCCAAAAGACATTTGACCAAAAACAACTGAGGTGCTAGGTTAGCATTTACAGTTTATCAAGAAAACCAGCTTCTCTAAAAACATAAGGTATTTCGACAATTGCATTGTCATTTAAGAGCAGCAATGTATGAAAAGGGATGTGTTCATTATAAAATTGAGTAAAGTACTTTTTTCTTAGTTTCACGAGTTTTGAGCATGACAGTAAAATATGGTTTAGTGTGAGCTTGTCTACACATCTTCCATAAAGAGGTTTGTCTTGTTTCGTCAGTAAGAAATTATGTGTCAGATGTATGTGTCCTACGCGGAGACGACACTGCTATACTGGTATAAAAACAGTAAAATTACTGCTAAAAAACATTCCTGGTGCGTGCAGGTTTTCCATTCCCCGACAGGCTTTACAAAATGAAGCTTGTTGTTTATTTCATTATCCCAAGTTTCCTGCCACTTAGCTTTCAAATTACTATGTATTAATTTTATGCAGTCTCTATGGGGCATGCTGACTTTCTTGATTTCACGACTGCGAGCTTCTGCAGCAAACAGGTGGGCCCTTTTATTTCCATTTATTTCAATATGGCTTGGCACCCAGCAGAATTTCATTATATGCCCGTGTTGTGACTTTTTCTATGTTGTGTATTATGCTTACCACTCATGGTTGCATTTCTGGAATGTAATGCCGTGAATCTGTATAGATTATGCTGTTTTCAATACTGTTATTTAATGTTCTGCTTTACAGCCACAGAGATAGCATAACATTCGGCAGTAAAAATGGATGCAGTTTGGCAGCCCACTTTTTGCCGGTTTCCTTTTACTGCTGCGCTTCCGACATAATCTGCTGTGTTTGAACCGTCAGTGCAAAATTCGGTGTAGTTAACATATTTTTCTTGTAGTGCCAAGTGTTCGTGTAATATGTGTTTGTGTGGTGTTTTTTTCAAAAGTGTGTTAATGTGAAGTCACATAGAATGAAAAGGGTGTACCATGGGGGCAGTGGGTCATGCCTTGACGTGACATCAGGGAGTGTATCCAGTATTTCTAAGGTTTGACAACTATCCTCGAAGCAGAGATGGAGAGGTCTGATTGGCTGGGGTTTTGTAACTATGGGATAACAGAGGTGCTTCGGCAGTGAAAGGATTTTCAGGACATATTTGCATGTCACCATAGTTCTTCTGTCTATAACAGAGGGTTCATTGATTTCGACATAGAGACTATTTATAGGGGATGTTCTGTATGCACCAGTTGAGAGACGTAAACCAAGGTTATGCACTGGGTCCAGTCGCTTTAGATATGATGACCTCGCAGACCCATACACAATGTATCCATAGTCCAGGGTAGAGCGTACTACAGAACGGTAGATTTGTAAAGGCATGTTCTATCAGATCCCAAGGGTTTTTGTGACAGTACTTTGAGTATATTCAGGGACTAGGAAGCTTTCTTTCTGACAATGTTTATTTGTGGCAGGAATGTGAGTTTTTTGTCAAATGTTATGCCCAAAAATTTATGTTCCTGTTTTACTGGAAGTATGATTTCATTTAAGTGCAGGGTGTGATCAATCTGCAAACCTATTTTGAATGAGAAAAGAACAGCAACTGTTTTTTGTGGGGAGAACTTAAACCCATTTCTGTGTGTGCAAATTGCAAGTCTGTGTAATGTCAGTTGTATCCATGGCTCATAGGTTTGTAGGCTGGAGGATGTGCATGCTATTTGAAGATCATCGACATATAGAGAATACATAATGGACTTTGGAATTATTTTACTTAGGAATTCATTTTCACGATAAACAAGGTAGTACTTAAAATACACCCGTGCGGTACCCCGTTCTCCTGAACAAATTTTTTGGAAAGGGTGGAGCCCAGGCCTACATGAAACGAGCAGTCAGACAGAAAATCTTTAAAGCAGTTCAGCATCCTTCCATAGATACCTAGGTCTGCTAGGTGACGGAGGATCCAAACCTCCAGGTGGTATTATAAGCCTTCCTCCATAACAAAGAAAACTGCTAGACAGTGTTGTTTATGTATGAATGCTTCTCTGACAGTATCTTCAAGGCGGGCGAGATGGTCAATTGTTGAACAAGATTTTTTAAATACACACTGCTGGATGTCAAGAAGTTCACGAGGTCCAAGAACAAACATCAGCCTTATGTTCACAATGCTTTCAAACGATTTAGCGAGAGCTGGTAAGGGCTATGGGCCTGTAACTGCTAGAGGAGGTTGGTGGTTTTCCAGGTTTTCAAGAGAGGTACAATAATGGCATTTTTCCACACTACGGGTAGTTTTCCCGACATCCATATTTTGTTAAAAAATCTCAAGCTGAGAAAAATGTGCCAGCATTTCATAATGTATTTGGTCAGGGCAGGGTGCAGTCTGTTTGCCGGCAGATATAACTCTGCTTATTTTATGAACTGTGATTAAACTATTATATGGTTCATCTGTGCTGCCGCTTGTAGGAAATCTTTGTTTCTCCAGTGTTTTTGTATCTTAAAAATTGTTCCGTGTAGTGTGAAGAGCTGGAAACACTTGAGTAATGTTCACCTAAGATGTCTACTCGTTTCTCTATACTTGTTCATGTACCAGGTGCTGCAAGAAAGAAAAGTGCGAAAGGGGAAAACCTGCCATTCAATTTAAGAACCTGCTCCCAACATTTTTTTGGATGCGATAGAACTGTTTATTGATGTACCTAGCTTCTGTACCTAGGCACTTGCCAATCACCTGCGATTTCACGCTATACTCGCGGACAACTATGTATGCCAGTGCAACAGCCCACATCAAGGGGAGAAAGGACCGTCTCCTTCCTTTTCCTGCTCAGCCCCTGCTGCACTGCAACTGCGACGTCATGAGAACCAGTCGAAGCCAGTCGAAACCAACATTCGGCTTTGGCTCCAAGCTAGTGAAACCAGAATGTGTCGGATCGGCATCGAAACATCGGTTCTCTAATCAATCTTTGGTCGAGTGTCGCTCTTTTCTCTCTAATTCTCCTCCTGACCACGCATATCTTTGCCAAAATGTTCACGTTATCAGTGCAGGTGCTGTCGGCTGTACGCGGGTAAGCATGGCTGCACCTCATCTGCAGAAAGGAGCTCGCGGATTTCCGAGCCCCCTGCTCCAGAATAGACATCTCTGTGGTGTAAATAACGTGATGTCAAACGTTCATGGCCTGGCTGGCAAAATCATCCAGTTTTGCCCCTGAACCGGTTTCGCATGTGTCAAGCGTTCCCCAACAGTCTTTATTCTCCCAATTAGATACGCCTCGGTATGCGCTACACCTAGTCGCATCTCCTGCACTACGCTTCCAAAAGTTGCACATTTCAATCAGAAAAACGCTCGGAAGGGGCGTCATATAAAAACATATATAAAATATATAATACATAAAAGCATACAATATATAAATTATATAAAAGAACAAAAAACAGAGCTCACAATGAGACATTTTCGAAAACCATAGTAGGTGTGGAATTTTCGCTTTCAAACCCCTGACTTCATGACAATTCAGGTGCGCTACCGTTTTTGCGTTCAGAAAGAGCACACGCGGTTGGCGTGGCTGAAGTGGCCATCTTCTATTAAATTGCAATTTTTATTATTTTTAACAATAAACCACTACTAGCAAATTTGTCCAGAACAGTTGGTAGTCGCTTGTGCAATGACTAATTTCGCGTTCAAGGTCACCACGAATAGCAACAGGACGATCTCAGTGCTTTGCAAACCACACATCTCACCCTTTTACCCAAGTCTTATTTGTTTCGTGGTGAAATTATAAGCAGTGAAGGAGACATGAAACGAAGTATTTTAAGCAGTAATTTAGTTACTGAACTGACTATCGCTCATAAATAAACTGAACAATTCGGCGACGCCGATAGCAACAAACATGCTCGGTGGTCATCGAAGAGGAACCTTCAAGATAACAAGAGGAACCTTCAACTACAACAACCCAGAATGATGTCGAAATAGTTGCGCCTGGCTGCATTCCTTCTATATAACGCTGATCGCATCTCGCATAACAAAGTGATATTCCCGCACGCCAACGGTTTTGAACTCGAACAAACAAGTACAGTACAACAGTTTCGCGGCACTCCTTTTGTCAAAGAAGCATCGGCAGGATGCTTAAACAAAAAGTAAGGTCAAAAGCAGCAAAGACAATGCAAAATAAACACTGGCAGTGTAAACAATGAGAGCGCAAAAAGCTTTTCACAGAGGCCGCGTCGTCGAATCGGCGTCCACACTCGTACATGGTCACCAGGCTTGTATTGCTTGTGGCGACAGAGGAATATGCGGAATACGGAATAGCCGGGCAAAGTGCGGAAGGGGAGGTGTTCCCAAGGAGTGTCAAAATATGACTCACACTCATCTGGTCTGGCTAGACTAAACCAACACTGCTTCTAACTACAGGCTGTATACCCCACCATATCATTGTAAATGTATTTTCGCAGAAAAGATGCAAAGGAGCTTAGGGGGACCCAAACCGGAAAATGCACATTTCCTTGTGGCAGCTGAGTGGAGGATTACTGGAAAAAGGTCCATTCTATGACCACCACCCCTTCGATCCGTCTCCCAGCTTTGGCAGGATACTGTATACACAGAAAGTTCTCGGCCCTACTTTTTGTTTGCGGAAGAACTAATACTTGCGTGTTGTGTTGCGGTCGAGGAGATGACGCGGTAGAATTTACACACCTGGAGGGGTGACAGAAGTTCCCTCCTTTTTGTGGTACTTAAGTGCTGCCATCTATCGACATAAAAAGTTCAAATCTGAGTTGCCTCGCAGCTGGTGAGCCCTCTTAACACTATGGACTGCAAAGTCGTCTTCAATATCTGCTGTTTTCTAAAACCGTACCAGAGCGTTCCTGTTTATTTTCAGACGCTATAGCAATAACCACTCTATGTTGCACACATGAAATAGTGAACTAAATACAGCATACCCTCTAAAAACAGTTAACAGCCACCACACAACCTAGCTCAGGTGCACGAGTTTCCACAGCACATACACATACCTCTCCAGGGTCATTGTACCACAGTTCCTGGTGCAAACGGTACGGGTGCTTCTTCTTGACTTCCAACTCCTCCATGGCATTGTCGTCATCTGAGTCAGACTCGTTGCTTGAGGAATCGCTTGTACCGGTACTAGCAACTGCACAAAGAACACAGAGTAGTAGAGGTCTCCTTGGTTTTTTATAACTTGCTGCATCAACCCACATCTGCAACACAGTTCTTACCAAAAGCTTAGCACATAAACTGCTATATTAAGTTGCTCTTTGCATGACCAAAGCTGGCAGAAATATAGTACACCTTTTGCATATGAAAGAGCTACACAGCAAGCAAAAAACTTTTTGGTGCTACTCTACTCTTTTTTTAATCAGCCAGCATCGGCTGTAGTACCTGTCAGTGACACATTCTAAAGCTACTTTAAAAGCATTCCAGATGAGGCTCAGATAAAGCTTGAGAATGAATTAAATACATGAAAAGATGAACAATATAATTTCACCAGTAGCATGATGGGCAAGAAAAGTGAAGAAAATTAGCTGTGGTTCAACTACTCTCTATAACCAGGTTCAACTACTGCTGAACCTGGTTAGAGAGCGAAGGCTGTGGTGTATCGGGTAAGTACACACGGATTGGCCTCTTAACGTTGAGTGTGTTCCGCACACTGGATAGGCAACGCAGCCACCCTGCCAGGTGGCTGTTAAATTAATGTTTGATCATGACAGGTTGGTCACCCAATGAATGCTGCAGCCTATTGCTGCAGTGGCCCCTGTCTGCCAACAACGTTGTCAGCACTAATGCATGCAGCCCACATCTCTCTCTCCCTACCGCCACATACCTCAAAGTACGATTGAGGCGTCCACTGCCCCAAGGAACCAGTTATGCGCCTTCCTTTCCACAAAATCATCTGAGTCTAGAGTGTTGTCAACACTAACCCCAATGAACACAAAGAACGCCCACCATCTGTAGCTTCAGTGCCGCGGTTCTGCAACAACATTGTTAATGCCAACGCATGCAGTGTACATCTGCCACTACTCCCTGTGGGGAACTGCCCTGCAGTCCTCTGTGTTTGCTTTCCCGCGAGGCACCATGCAGTAGCAGCCTCACCTCAAGGAGGAATGCATTCCCTTGTCAGTTACATTAACTAGCAAGAGAGGGCGCCAGCGTCGCTGCGCGAGAGACTGCGTGGAGCCCGCCCGCGCGTAGGAGAGGGCATGAGGCTCTTCGGCTGGGATCGTCGGTGCGAGCGACACGTCCGCTCGCGGCTCCGCTCTTCCCCGGAGGGGCGAGGAAGCGGCGGGAAGACTGGCTTCCGTATCTCGTCCCGTCCAGGCCGCGGAGTATCCCTTGCCCTAGTGCGGGCGAACATTCGCTAGAAACCATGCTAGTGAGTTTGACGACCTCGATTCATTAGTGTACATTGTTGCTAGCTGGCGTTATTGTTGCTAGAGCAATAAATGCCTGTTTGTGTCAGCCAATGTGTCGTTCCTTTGTTCCCTCAGAGCAAGGCCCGCCGTGGTTGGCGTGCGCTCGGTAGCGTACGCGATCACGGGGTGGGGTCGGGGCGGCTTTGAACCGTGTCAGCCACGATTAAGCGGGGAGAACGTATTTATCTCCCCAACTCAACCCAACATCCCACATATCTTAAAGCACGACTGAGGTGTCCACCATCCCAGGGGGCCAGTTATGTGCTTTTCCTTCGCTTTCGAAGAAAACTGAAGATTGGTTTTTAAAATTGGGTTTGAAGAAAGGAAATAGAGCAGTAACTGTCTCACATATATCGGTGGACACCCGAACCAGATTCAAGGAAAGGAAATGGCGTAGTAACAGTCTCACATGTATTGGTGGACACCCGAACTGCGCCATAAGGGGTTTGACCTCTGGCTCACTTGAAGGTCAAAACCTCAAGCACCGCAAAATCGTTACGAGGTAAGGTAGAGAAGCTTTCGCTTCAAAAGAGAGCTGTGCTTTGCTGCCAGCTGCAGGCAGCCCCTGTCACCCACTAAATGAGTTACATGCTGCACTGGTTTCTGTCAGTCTCTGTTTTGCAAAGTTAAATAAAGTTGAACCTCGTAGAAAATAAGTAAAAAATTGTAAAACAGTTTAATATAGATGACATTCATAATATAAAATTTCTTCAAAAATGTAATCTAGAGCAGCACAATTTGGTCAGTGAAGAGACGGCAACTTAAGTGAGCCTTACTAAAGAAACGGAGTGACATTCTCACAAGGTCTCATGCTGTTTCGAAGCAGCTCGTGGCGATTCCAGAGGCCACAAAAAACAGAGAGCCGGTTAGGTTGGCTTCCTTACACAGCACCACCAGCACACAATGATGGCAGGTAGTACCAGCTAGCCCCTTCTGCCCTGCTCCTACTAAAGAGGTGACAGTAGATCATTTCTTGACAACTTGCCCCAGACTTCTGGTGGCATGTAAGCTACACCTTAGCAGCCACGATTACCACCCTAGCCGACCACTAGACATAAGAATCTGGACCCATGGGCCCCAACACTGGGCTTTGTTGGCATTTCTAGCTGACACAGGTCTACATATGTATATATAGCTCACTCTTGCTGAAGGGCACATTTGAGCAATGAAAAAAAAAGTGCATGTGCACCTCATCCCCTTTCATGCAGAACACATGCTTTTAACACTTAATCACTGCATGAGGAGCTCACTCACTAGGATGTGACTTAGGGTTGCAGAGCCTGCTCTTGCGTGGAGGAGGGTTGTAGGGCTCCTGCTTGCTCTTCACCCGTGCTGCTCGCTCCAACAGATCATGTCGAAACTTGTCCTGCAGGGCACGCAACTTGGCTGTTCCTGTCACAAGCCCAGAGACCTGCGGCCATCACAACACCACAAGGTTGGCACTGTGTCGATTTGACAGGCAAATAAGGTTTATGGGGGTTTAACATCCCAAAGAGACTCAGGCTATGAAGGTTGCCGTAATGAAGGGCACCGGAAATTTCAACCACCTGGGGTTCTTTAACTTTCACCGACACTGCACAGTACACGGACCACTAGCATTTCGCCTCCACTGAAATGCGACCACCGCAGCTGGGATCGAATCCTCACCTTTCAGGTCAGGAGCCGAGCACCATAACCATGAGCCACTATTGCGGCTGATGGGCAAATAAAGCAATGGAATTCATTCTATATTATCTTTACACAGCGACAACTATTAAAGAGCCATTCAATAGATTTCATGGCAAAGACATTGTTTTTTTAAATACGCAAAAGAACATACTATATAGGAAGACTTATGATCCAAACCACCCGACATTGAATAACTGTTGAAAGAAGCAAAAAAGCATTTATTGACAATTTTACTTCATAAAAATGGCATTAGCATTTCTTGGCACATGGTATGAACCTCCTTTTTTTTAAGTGGTTGCAGAATTAAGTATGCATTTCTGTTGTGTTTTGCGCAGATCAAACTTCGCAACACAGTCGGTCCGTCAACAGCAATGGCAAGCCAGCATCTCCGAGTTTTTGAATGCTTCACCCACTTAAACCACCGCACATTGTTGAGAAGGCTGATTTCCACTGCATTCCAATTTTGCTCTTCATGCTGCGTTCCTCTGACACGGCCCACTCGTATGTGAGCACATAGCAGTTCTCAGTTGCTTTGCCCCCTTGCCTCTAGGCGTTGTGAAGCAGTCGCTATGCTTCTTCTCGAGTCCAATCTCCACTGAAGTGGCTCTCTCGTATGTCAATGCACTCTTTTTCTTTTCATGTTTCGCCTGTTTGCCCCTAGGCACTGCAAGGAAGACAACGGCTGGTGAGTGCAGCTACAATCCAGCTCTTCATATCACGTGCCCCCAGGGCTGCCCCACTCATGTTTCTACACGTGCGGTTGACCGCAAAATGTACCATAGAAATAGAATTCATCGAAAATTTGAATCCAGTAGCCGGGAAAGTGTGTTACCCGGGTATGTAATAACCAGAATATAACTAGTGTAACTCTAAGTGATATTTTTACTCCGCGCGATTATGACCGTACAAACTGGGAAATCATATACAGTAAAAGCTCGTTAATTCGAATTCCACGGGGCTGCCAGGCCAGTTCGAATTAACCAAAATTCGAACTAATGAAAGTGAGCAAAAATGGACGCGTTTGATGCCCGGAGGGCACGAAAAACATTTATTTAGCAAAACAATCTGTTATCATCTTCTGCTTCTTCTCTCTGAGGGCTACCGTAGTCACTCGGTCTTCTAGCGCGCGAATGCGACGCAGGGATTCTTCTTCCCCCTCTTCAAAGCTGAAGAAAAGGCGCGCGACATTCAGCGCTCCCATAACTTCTGCCGCGGACGGACGCACGGGCTTTTGCTCCTCGTCGTCGTCCTCGTCTTCTGCCTCTTCTGGGACAGATTGCTCACCAACAATTTCAGCAACAATGTCCTCATCACTTCGGGCACCGCACACTGCTGCATCGCTGTCTACTTCAACGTAATCATCAAAACTAACGTCCTGCAGCACAGCACGCACAGCTGCAGGCAGAGGCTCTGGACTCCCATCGTCGCCACTTTCTTCCATACTTCCGGCAGCAAAGCCACAGTAGTGGAAGCAGTTTGCAATTGTGGACGGCGTGACGTGCTTGGTGGAATCCAGTGCTTTTTCGCGATTTCCACTTTGCTGGCCTTCCGTTCGTCCACCTCGCGTAAAATCGCCACTTTCTCCTTCACCGTCTTGGCGCAGTATTTCCCACGCGAACACATCTCGCAGACACAAGCTCACAGCAAGCGGCATGCAAAACGAGGGCTAAAACACTAAAACGTCGTTCCTCGAAGCAGTAGCGGCAGGAAAGACTGGTTAGTGCTTGTTCCAGCACCCTAGCGGCGCCTTGATGGTTGTGCCATCTATCGTTCTGCCGTGAAAGCTTCCAACGATGGTTTTCAACAGCGGCGCTTGGCGGCGCGCAGTTCGAATTATGGGTGGCGCCTCCAATTTTTGAGTGAATTAACGAGCTGTTACGCGCACAGACTTCTATGAACTGTGGACCGGACCACGATGACTATTTCGCATTATCCAAAATTTCGAATTAACGAGCTTTCACTGTAAAATGAGAACGTATCAATGAGGTTCTACTGTAGTAGTAGTGGTAGTAGTAGTAGTAGTAGTAGTAGTGCGCAGCCGGAGGGTGGTTGCAGCGGGAACCACTGGGAGGGCGGTTACAGAGGGTAGGGAGGGTGGTTATGTTGTGGGGGTTGAATTGGGGAGGTAAGTACGTTCTCCCCACTGAATCGCGGCAGACACGGTTCAAAGCCGCCCGGTCCCCACCCCGTGATCGCGTACGCTACCGAGCGCTCGCCGACCACGGCGGGCCTTGCTCTGAGGGAACAAAGGAACGACACATTGGCTGACACAAACAGGCATTTATTGCTACAGCAACAATAACGCCAGCTAGCAACAAGGTACGCTAATGAATCAAGGTCGTCCGACTCACCAGCAAGGTTCCGAGCGAATGTTCGCCCGCGCTAGGGCAAGGGATATATACTCCGAAGGCCGGACGGGACGAGTACGGGAGCCTGTCTCCCCATCGCTTCCTCGCCCCGCCGGCGAAGAGCGGAGCCCCAAGCGACGCGTCCGCTCAGGCAGATTATCCCAGCCGAAGAGACCCCATCTCCCGCGGGCGGGCTTCAGCAGTCTCCCGCGCAGCGACGCTGGCGCCCTCTCTTGCCAGTTAATGTAACTGACAAGGGAACGCGTTCATCCTCGGGGTGTGACTGCTGCTGCACGGTGCCTCGCGGGAAAGCAAACTCAGGGGGCTGCAGGGCAGGTCCCCACAATGTCAAGAGTAGGAATGTGTAATCGAAGGGTGGTTACCACGTACACCATGCATGGGAACCATACGGAGGGCGCTTACAGTGGAAAGAGGAGATTAAAGCAAAAGCGGAGGAATGTGCCACCGGAGGGTGGCTACCATCAGAACCACCAGGAGGGTGGTTGCTGTGCACTGTTCATACTGTAACAGTGCAAAAGACGAAGACAAAGAGCGAGGCAAGACAAACACGGAGCCGTGTTTGTTTTGCCTCGCTCTCTCTCTACATCTTTTGCATTCTTTGCATCTTTTGCATGATTTCTAACCAACTCACCCAGCTTTTTGTCCTCCAGAGAAGGATGTAGCAAATGAAGAGGAATGTGTAACCCAAAGGGTGGTTACCGCAGAAGGAGGAGAGTATGGTTTACGGTTTATGGAAGTTTAACGTCCCAAAGCGACTCGGGCTATAGGGAACACCGTAGTGGAGGGCTCCGGAAATGTCGACTACCTGGGGTTTTTTAAGATGCACTGACACTGCACAGCACACGGGCCTCTAGAGTTTCGCCTTCATCGAAATTCGACCGCTGCAGCCGGGATCGAACCCGCGTCTTTCGGGTCAACAGCTGATCACTATAACCACTGAGCCTCTGCAGCGGCTCAAGCAGTAGGAGGTTATGAGTGAATAGGAATGTGTATCGGAGGGCGGGTACCAGGTACACTGTGCACGGGAACCATCCGGAGGGTGCTTACCGCGGAAAAAGGAAAATATGATGAGAGGGGAAGAATGTGCAACTGGAGCCTGTTTGCCACAGGATCACACTGCGGGAGGAGAGTATGTCGAGAGTACAACGTGTAACCGGAAGGTGGTTACCATGCACACAGTGCATGGGAAGCACCCAGAGGGTGGTTACTACGGAAAGCATACTGAGCGGAGGAATGTGTAGCTGGAGGGTGGTTACCACATTCGCCATGCACTGGAACAATCCAGAGGAAGCTTACTGTGGAAGGAAGAGTGTATATTGATTAGAATAGAAAGTTGGGCGAGTTGGTTTAGGTGCATGGTGGAAAAAGCATGTAAAGACGAAGAGGGAACAACAAGGACAAGCGCTAGGAGAAAGAGCAGAGGAATATGCGAGCGGAGCCTGTTTGCCACAGGTACTGCGGAAGGAGGAAGGTACGGCAAAAGCAGAGGAATGCGCAACCAGAGGATGGCTGCCACTGGAACCATCTGAAGGGTGCTTACTGTGGAAGGAGGAGAATACCACAAGAGCGAGGAATGTGCCACCAGAACCCGCTTGCCACACGAATCACAGGGGGGGAGGAGGTTATGGCAAGAGCCGAAGAATGCGCGATAAAAAGCCTGGTTTCGTTTATGGGGGTTTAACATCCCAAAGCAACTCAGGCTATTGGGGATGCCGTAGTGAAGGGCTCCGGAAATTTCGACCACCTGGGGTTCTTTAACGTGCACTGACATCGCACAGCACACGGACCTTTAGAATTTCGCCTCCATCGAAATTCGACTGCCGCGGCCGGGATCGAACCCGCGTCTTTCGGGCCAGCAGCCGAGCGCCATAATCACTAAGCCACCACCGCGGGTTGCGCGACCAAAGCCTGTTTGCACAGAAGCTGCTGGAGGAAGAGAGTATGGCAAAAGTGGAGGGATGCGCAACCGGAGGGAGGCTTCTGCAGGGAACCACATGGAGGGTGGTTGCTGTGGAAGGAGGAGGGTGTAGAAATAGCAGAGGAACGCATAACCCGAAGGTTGTTACCGTCGAAGGATGAGTGTATGGCAAGAGCGAAGGAATGCGCAAACGGAGGATGGCTGCTGGAGGAACCACCTATTGAAAGAGGAAGGTATGGTAAGATCAAGGAATGCGCAACCACAGGGTGGTTGCCATGGTATTAAAAGCCAGCGCTAAAAAACACAGACAGAGGACGAGACTAGACACACAGAAGGCGCTTCTGAGTGTCTAGTCTCGTCCTCTGTCTGTGTTTTTTAGCGCTAGTTTTTAATGCTATGGATCACCACCAACTCGCCCAATCCTCAGTTCTTCAATGGTTGCCATGGGAACCATCCTGAGGGTGGTTGCTATGGAAGGAGGTGGGAAAGTATGGATTGCGAAAAGTGCCACACAAAGACAGCCTCAGCAGCGGTGGCATTGTGCGACTGGAAGGGTGGACTGGAAGAGAGTGCTAGCTGAAAAAAGAGTGTATGTAGGAAACTGAAAAGAGTGCTCTATAACTGTACATATATGCATATCGCTTTACAATTTTTATCTCAATATATCGCAAAACGAAAATGCTTCAACAGCTGTCACTGAATCTAGTGTTACACAGTGGGAACATCATGTCAATTTTCTTGCTGCAAAGATTGCTAATGAAGTGTGTTGATAATTTTACTGCACTCAGGAATTGCCATAGGAATTATTGCATAAAAAGAAGTGACAAAGCTAAGAAAGGTTATATTCATGAGTTATAAGTGTGGAGCAAATGATCACATAGATGAATTTCAAAATTTTGCATTAATATCAAAACAAATTAGACGAGACCTAGAAGTCATTCAACTTAGTTGTTTTCAGCTTTTCAAAATTTTAAATTCACAAATATGATGTGCTGGGACAAACTGCCCGAGACGACAGGTTTAATGTTTTCAAGCTTCTTTTATTTATACACGTAAGTCCATCATATATAGGCATTCTGATTTAACCACACTGTCAATAAATCCACATAGAAGTACCACTTCTTCACCCACCCAGTGGTCTTCTGGGTGGGCATGGGTTTGGGTGTCACTGGCAGCCTGTGGTAGTTCTTTCTTCTGCTTTCTAATCAGTTACCTTTAAAAATAAATAAATAATAATTACCCTATTCATATCCCATTGATGAACAGAAAGGAAAAAAAAAACATCCCCTACGCTCCTTGGTTTCCTTGACTTGACTTGGCTTCCATCATGTATGTCAACGAGCCCCTCTCTTCCCTTCCCTAGTCTATTCATTAATGGTACTAGTATTGCGAAAGACCTGACCCATACACGAGTCAGGATTGTCCAGAAGTTTTTTCACCCAAAATCTTCCCTGCTGCCAAAGCCTAACAGGCAGGTTGAGGCACTGGCCTTCATCACAATGCTCACCTTTTCGTCCCGCTGGTAGTACAATTCTGCAGGACTGCTGCGAATCCAGCGTGCCGACTCTAGAAGATAATCTTCCTCCTCAGCATCATCTGGCTCAGGCTCCTGGTTAGCAGACATCTCATCCTCCGACTGCTCACTGACCACAAAGAGAAAGAGACAGACCATTGTTGAAGCAATCAGGCATTTTTAAGCTGCAGAACAATATGCATTGATAATTGTTGTTTCTGGAGTTGGACCATGTTTTCTAATTATTAGTTTTGGTTTCAGATGCTCACGGTCTAATAATCAACACGGAAAAAACCAAAGCCTCTCTTGCATCCAAAAAAAAATATGGATGTTGCATTATCTGGAGATGCGCTTAACACCTGTACAATTGAAGTTGTACGATCAATCAAACGTTTGGGTGTGCACTTTGATCTCATGACATGTCTTGGTACTCCCGTCTACATTTCCTCGCTGGCAAAAACTGTCACAGGTGCTAGGTGCTGGTCACTACCTCAGGTACTTGCCTCAATCTGTAAAACTGCTCATTTATAATGCACTTTTTCTCAGTCACCTTAGTTACTGCTGTCTCGTATGGGGGGCAACTTCAAATACAAACATTCATAAGCTGTTTGTTTTTCAGAAGAATGTACTAATTATGGTCAGTTAGAAATCTGTATGAAGTGTTTTTGTGCTCGTGACTATGTACTTTTTTCCTTTCTACATTTTTTATGCATTTCTGCATATTTTTAATTGTTATATGAATTTTGCCTTTGGTTTCTCATTCTTCTTTTTCGTTTTTATTTTCCAAGTTTCCCTCCTGCCCTGCTGCTGCCATTGAAAACGGAACTTGGGGCCAGTCAAGCTGTCTTCTCTGCAGCTTTTTCCCCTTGTTTTCCACCACAACCTTGTGCCTGCTTGTTTGTGGAAATAAATAAATAAATAAATAAATAAATAAATAAATAAATAAATAAATAAATAAATAAACCAGTTCGTAACATCACTATCTCCATCCACGGCACCTCGATTAATCAGACTTTTTAGCTAGTTGCCTTACTGTCCTTTTAATATTCAACAGCTGTACCAGTGCTCCATAAGCACTTTCAAATGGCAGATTTCAATCAGCAGTTTTCAAGTTCAATCAGCCAGGTTACTGTTTAAAGGCCAAAGCTGACTGTCAATTAGACAAACATTTTCACCAAGCACTTCTGGTGCCAAGAACACAATTACAGGTTTTATTTCCTTGGAAACAATCAGAACAAAGGTTCACCTATAACTAGAGGTTGGACTGTTCAGTTTTTATGTTTTGAAAATTCGGCTGACTTTTTCAGTTTTAATTTCAGAACGCAAGATTTTTTTTTTGGCGACTATTATTTTCAATGAATTAAATACAGACTTTTTTTGGTGATTTAATGTAGCAATTCTGTCTGGTCAAATGTCACTTAAAGTCTATCACAATATTTATGCCATCCTGAACAATTTATTTACCGGTAATTTAACATGCAAATTGTAGTACTTGGAGCTGTGCTCGTAGAAGAAATTGCTATTGTCATTTAAAGAGTAACTCAAGTGAAATGAGGCAGCCGGCAGACAAAAACAGAACTGGAAGTTTACTTCTAAGATCTAGGTTGACATGTTATCATTGGTTTGTCGCTTTGGGTTGAGTGCGAGGGCGCGACATCACATGGTCTGCGTGTTGATGGCAGCGATCAAACTGCTGCTCATTCACAGCGGTCGCCAGAACTTAATTTTTAATGACGCCCAGGCGCAGTTTCGTGTTGGTATATTACATGTAGTTGATTACCTTATTTAAGGGAGACGCAGGTCTTGAAATGACAAAAAAAAAATGAAAAAATTTCGATATTTCAATGGCATATCCGGATTAAGTATACATTGAAGTACCTGTCTACGAGGTTTCAAGACCTTATTCAACCTTAAACTGCTAAAAAATGGATATATTTGACACCTCCGAAGCGCCGATATGGCGAGTTTGGAGCAAAATGCAGCAGCACTTCGCGCCTTTGCTTCCCGCAACCTGGTCCCCAATGGACGCCATCTGGGTCTTATTCCAAAGCTGGCGCCCTTCCCTACATACTGGTATTACTATTGTGAAATCCTCTTGGAACGTCCGAATTTCGCCATTTTCCGAGGCCTCTATAATGCCCTCTGAATGATTGGCGCCCACACTTCAAATGCCATTTTTTCAGCTTCGCATTTTTCACCAACACTGCTAGCTTTACGGAAGTTTTTGTTATGCTTCTATGGTGCAATTTCAATTAATCTTATACTGTTGAATTCAGAAAGAACTGAACTGTGGATGTATGCTATCTTTTATGGCTGAGTCGAACATATTAAATTTTCTGAAAAACGATGTCACTTAACTATAGTATTTGGGTAATTATAGAGCTTCGACATTAAATATTTTTATATAATGATGTATCTCAATAACAATATAAATAGCATAGCTCTGCATGGCAGGTCTTTGGCTACACCTCCATTTCAATCACAACTAAAAAATATTGAGGGAAAGTGCATTAAAGGGACTATGCAATAAATTAATTGAGATTACGTAAAGCAGACGAGAGATAGGCATTCAATCACTCGTCACCCCAGTGCACGAATTTTTGAGATAGCATCAATAACAACCAAGATATAGACGATAAAAAATTACGCTCCTCCTCTCCCCCCTCAACTCGTACACAAGGAGCACCAGAAAAAAATAAAGAAAACAGCGCTGGTACTGGGCCCCGCCCATGAATACGTCATCCGCTGACATTTATTTTGCAACTTCCGATTATCGCTCCTAGCCCCCCAGCAGCAGCGTCAGCGGCGTGGCGGCATCTCTCCAGTCTCTTCGCCTTCCTGGATTGCGGCGCACGTCGGGTTTCTTTGCTTGTCATCTGTGGTATTTAGCAGTAATAAACCCGGACCTCGAGGCGCGACAGCTCGCTTTTACGGCCGCGATGGGCATCGAGCCCTATGCGTGCGCACGAAGAGCCATGCAAGTGGCTCCGGAACTCCCGACAGAAGGAGGCGGCAGAGGAAAATTGAAACCATATGCGCGAAGGCAATGTCCTGGCTGGCGCTTGCCCGAGAGGGTCGCGCGGCGGTACGAGCAGACGATTTTCACGGCTACCGGAAGTGTGCTTGTGACGTCATGGCTGCCGTGGCTCCAGCGAATGAGAGCGTGTGATGGCCTGGCGACGTCACGGGTAGTGTGACGTCTTTCTTCCACGATTTTAGTTCCAAAATCGGTCACTACGAGCACACCAATCGGCCCGCGTATTTTAAAAAAACACGGTTTTTAAAAGTTCATAATAAATTGGCGGCTCAGTTCTGAAGACTCATACTTGCTGTGAATGCTTTTTAGCATCATTTCTAAGCATTGAAAACATTTACAGGTGACTTTTTATTCGTTGCATAGTCCCTTTAACAACCCGTACAAAATACCTAACTAGGCTTGAGTTATTCCACAATATAAGAACTAATACGGTATATCAAAACTAATTATATTTTTGAAAACAGGAGGAAGAAATTCATATACATGCCTAGTAAATGTGTCACCCAATAAACGACTAACTACTCTAAGTAGGTGATGATAGTGAACAGTGCTTAGCTAGATGAAGGCGAGGAGGTGATGTTTCCCTGCCTGCAGGGGCATGTAAGCTAGCAGAGCAATCCCTCAAACTGCACAACTGTGCTGCTTACCCAACAATACCATCGACTTCCCTTCTTAGCTAATTTCCAACTTTTGACTGAGCGTAATTCGCATTCAACATCCAGCTAGCTACGTTTTGCATGCTAAAAATATTGACCTTTTTCGATTAAAACCGAATTCCGAAAACTGAGTTCACAGTAGGAATATTGTTTTGTTTTGTTTTTTCAGTTTAAACCAAAAATTCTAACCATGAACTAAACAGCTGATTACACGCAGAAGGCCAGTAAATCCATGAACCAATCAGCAGCCAAACCACACTTGTTTTGCAACTTGAATGCACCATAATAACCACAGCTGCTATTAATGGTAGCAAGATCTTCGTGGAGAGGATGGTTTTTAGTTTATGGGGGTTTAACGTCCCAATGCGACTCAGGCTATGAGGGACGCCGTAGTGAAGGGCTCTGGATATTTCGACCACCTGGGGTTCTTTAACGTGCACTGACATCGCACAGTACACGGGGATCGAACCCGCGTCTTTCTAGCCAGCAGCCGAGCGCCGTAACCACTCAGCCACAGCGGCGGCTTTCGTGGAGAAGAGATTATAGACACCTTTCATACCCACAAACAGCCAATTTACTTCTTGATGTTCTGCTTCTTGGCAGGGAACACTCCTAACACACAGAATGCTTCCTCTGACAAGAGAAAGCATTCTGTGAAGATGGCATGAAAATCCCAGCACTGGAGATAAACAAGTGTGAACAGCTCAAGTAGCCTCGTTCCTCATGGCAAAGACGCCCAAAGATGGGTGCCAATTTAAGATCATCATTCCTGAGGAAGGCACCCGGGAGCAAAGTTTGGGTGTGTCCGTCGTGTTCTTCTTGGGGATCCCCAGCACAATGACACTTCCTCATCAGGAGAACTTTAGATGTTTCCCAGTTCATCCAAGAAGCATGACATTAAAAAGTAAACGAATGCTCTGCCCGCACAAACTCTGCTATTCCCTTCCTCATAAAGATGTTGCTGCCATCCATGCAACACAGCTGTATTCCAAAACAAATGTAATATTGGCACTGACAGGTTCCTAGACTTATTGACTCATTGCCTGTCCCATGGAAGGTCACTTGAGCCAGAATGTGCATTGCCCCCACACTGAACAATATTTTTACAGTAGTGAATCTACAAAATCCTGCTTGCTGAACTGAAAGACAGCATGGCCATGAAGATTTTCAGGCATTTTGACAATTTATTTTTTTTTATGAATGTCCCTCCAAAGAAGTGCAAAAATTCGTCGGAGGCACATAGATATGCGGGAAGGTGAAAGCCATTTGTGACTCATTGCACTGATCTGAATTTGTCGTGCTTATTATAGATGCCGCAAATTATAGATCTTTCGGTGATCTTAAGTCATGTGACCTTAATATCACGTGACACCACAAGGTCACATAACCTAGGTTGGCGATGTAACGGACGGATGGTCACCGCGAGTATGAGCCAATAAAGGCTATCGCCTTAATACCAGGTCAGAGTCTGTGTTGCTGAACCAATCAACACTGCACTATCATTTTATACTACTATACCTACCCACATGTCAGCAACTCAAGCAATGCCGAATGCTGAATCTGACAAATAAAAACCCTCTTTACCTGAACCAGATTATGAAGTCAAAATGCACAAAACAAACATTTGCTTTCGAAGTCTAACTGCATGTAGCATTGGTTAATTTATGCCCTAAAAGCTGACTAGAAGTGATGTGAAATTTTAGTGTGATATAAAAAAAGCAGAGCAGAAATTATGAATAACTCTAAACAGCTCTTCTTATGGAACCCCTCATCTGCAGCTGCAGTGCATTAGGCATCTGCACTACCCATTAACTCACTCTTCTTCTGGAGATGCCCTTCCTGTCTCCTTGGGGCTACCCCTGACTTTACTTCGCCCCTTCTTCTCCTTCTCTTCCTCTTCATCCTTTCTCCGCCTCTTTTCCCGGCAGTCACCCCTCTTGTCTGAAGGTCGCTCTCGTTTTCGTGAGGAGTGAGAACTTGAAGTCACACTGGAGTGAGATGAGCTAAGGCGAGATGAGTCACGACGACGGCTATGTGGGGGAGGTGAATGCGACTGGCTTCTGCGGGAATTACGCTGCCTTGGTTCATCCCGTGAACGCTGCCGAACATCGCTCCGGCTGCAAGGGGAACTTCGGCGCCGGCGCTCTCGACTATGACTTCTCCGCCTCTCCCGGGACCTGGTGGAATAGTAAAAGCACAATGCCGCCCATTGAATCAGTAGTAGCCCACTCCGAACATAGTTATGAAGACTGTAATTAGTGCTGCTGCACTACACAGACAACTGCATGATCCAGTGATGGCAACTCTCCATTTGTACTTCACTCAAGTTACTACTACAAAATGTGGCAGTCAATGTTTTTAAAATCAATAGCATCAAAAACTATTTTCAAGGTTCGAATCACGGGCAATGCCCTGCCTGCTCACATTATGAGCACTACATCCGCAGGTTTTTCTGGCATGGTTGCAACCTATTCTCCGAGTAAAAATTTAAAAAAAAAATAAGAAAATACATCGAGCCACAAACATACCAACTTCATATCCTTTATCTTTAAACTACTTTTTGTGAGTTTAACTTTTCCTAATTTGATTCCATGGAAATGAAGACCATTTCACAGAATAAATTTTATGCAGCTTACACAGAAGCCGGTCACTTAAAAGGACATAAAAGGAGTATAGTAGATACCTAATTTTGGTGGCATGTTTTTTTCTTTGCAGTGATGCATAAGAGATTACTATACATGGGCCACCATGTGGTACTCTCCTACGGCCGCTAAATAATTTATAATTGAATTTTTTTTCTCATGCTGTTCCAGCTTCGGTTTCAACAGTTCTGTGAAGACCAAGTTCTGTATAGGTCATGTCAGGCAAGAAAAAATTGCAATGTTATCTCTGCTTCTTCATTCGCTGTCATTCTGACTCTTGAAGCAGGTTGGCTTTAACATTGCTGTTACCGTAAAAACCGGAATATAGGTCGAACTTTTTTTCAAAAAACCATGGTGAAAAGTCGACCCCCGTCTTATATACCGGTCATTGGCGGAAAAAATACGGAAGTCTTGCAACAATGGGTGGCTGAAGTCAACAGCCTCCATCACCATCAGCAGCAGTGCCACCATTTTGCGTTTCAGTAGACGCAAAGCGGAAGCTAACGGCAATTTACCGTCGCCTCCAAGAAAAACACGATTGAATACGGGGAAGCTCACGGGAACCTGGCGGCACAGCGCGAATTTGGAGTATCCGAAAAAAGAGCATTCAGTACTGGCGGAGGCAGAAGCTGCATATTACAACTTGCAGCAACCAGGAGAAAACATCATTTCGTGGGCAGACCGTAGTGTATCGAGCGCTGCGAGCAAGATCGCTGCCTGTGACTGCCGAATGCATCCGCGTGAAAGCGGCAGAGATCGCGCGTGCCTCTAGACTCACGAGGGCGCAATTCAAAGGCTCGCCATCCTGGTTGCGGCGATTCATGAAGAGGAGGGCTTTGCTCTACGGCGCCGTACTTGCCTGTGCCAGAAACAAACACGCGGGCCGATTGGTGCGCGATATTGTTAAAAAATTTGCCGGGTGTACATACAAGCACCATTTAAATGAAATTAAATACTGTCACCATTGTGCAACCTCTCGAGTCGCATTTGTTTCAAAGTAAGGATGTCTTTCGGTACATTTCCCATTGAAAAAAGATCTTTTTCATTTTTAGAATTGGTTAGTTAGGGGGTCGACCTATATTCCGGTCCGACCTATAGTCCGGTTTTTACGGTACTTAAAATGATGAAGTAGTGATTACATTGCTGCTTTTTCATGCCTCACGTGACCTATATGCAACTTTGACGTCGCATCCATCGTTTGGGTGTTGAAACCAAAACAGCATGAGAGAGAAATTTGACTATAAATTATTTACCACTCGGAGACGAATACCATGTGATAATCCATGCATACCAATGCCTTATGCATCATTACAAAAAGGACGCTCAACTAAAAATTAGGTGTCTATACAGTCGACGACACATTTTTCGGAGCCTCTAGGTACAGCGAAAACGACCCAAAAATCAGGTAGTCCGGAAAATCAAATTTCACCGAAAAAATTCGAACTTATTGCCATTATGCTGGAGGAAGAGGTCAGTTGTGTTGCACACATTCTAAAGCTCCTAATGACTAAATTTCGCCGCGCGACACGTGCACAGACAATGGGCGGCGACTACTTTCACGAGCTCAGCCTGGCTATTCTGCCCTCGGCATGTCGCCGATGAACGCACGGGTTGGGACAAAGTCTAAACGAGAAAGCGAACACGCCGCTGCAGGAACTGCATTGCGCGCGCAGTACTATGGACCCAGAACGAGAACACGAAGATGGCGAAACAATAAGAACCGAGAAACGGCCGAAGCAAGTGCTCCGTCGACATTGGCCTCCGTCATTAGGCCTAGCAACTAGAGCCAAAATCGGCATCGTATTCAGCGATATGCACTCTGCGGTGGCTTGCGTATAAAGAGGAGCGTCTTGCCTCTCATCAAAACGCCAGTTATTTACGGTTTTACGATAGAAAAGTCAGGTTTTGCGGTGCGTTTTGCTGCGGGTACGCTGACCTCGCTTTAAGATGCACCACCATTTCCTTCCGCACTCACCGTCTCCGTGAAGCCGTATGCTTCCCACGTGCTTCGCTGCTACCTCTTTCCGTATTTGAAACGAAAGACTCAGCACAGATGAGTTTCGCGAACTCTGACTGCTTTTAAAAAAGTTTGTGTGGCGGAAGATGTTCAAGAACCGTACGAATTCGAAACCACGCGGGCGCAATGGGCCAACTCGCACAGAATTTCAGTATCGAAGCACGCTTTAAGACCACCGACGTCTCCCTGTGTTCCTCTCCGCTCCTACTACTACCTGGCTCCCATCCGCTGCTTCCTTCGATGCGTCGTACTACATCGACTCATGCTCGCCCTGCCTGCAAGGCATCCCCACTTCACTTGGGACGCTCAGTACCTGGTGAACCCTTTCCTTTTATTCTGTAGTGTTGTACGCTTGTTGAGTGTGTGTCTTTCTTGCTGGCGTGTGCGTTTCTTATTGGCCCTTTTTCCTTTAAATTATAAATACAGCTTCGTTTTGTTTTGTTTGATCTCTCTGTTCTCTTGTTCGAACCTGCACGCGATAGCGTTCCCCTTCGGAAAGTCGGGGATGCGCTACCAATTCGCGACAATCGCACAGTACACGGGCCAAAGTGGCTGTCTGTTTTACCATTAGCTGAGCAGGCAGCACTGAAGTGAAGCTGGTTTAACCCTTTCTGGTCAGGCGCAGTTTCCCTAATGACGATGGCTTTGGTCAGCATTACTTTTTGGGCCTTCTAGCCTCTCATAAAGAATGCGAGTGCCACATCATGATTTGGTTATTCGCTGTGCCTTCAGTGGAAATTCTTCAAAGTGTGGTATTTCTCGAAGCACTCTACTTGGTGAAGGCCAAGCTGCTTCTCGCATGTCTTGCAATAAAATACCGTCTCCCTTCTGCTACGGTTTGTCTGACTATCAGTGTAGACCATGCAATCCTTGCTGCTGCAGCCTTCAAGTCTGTAAATAAAGTGCGACGCACCATTGCACCTCTGTCCCTGGTCATAACCGGATGTGCGGCCTGTTTTAATGTCTCAAGGGCTGCGCTATAAATTTTCAGCGATACTGGAGATGGCTCATCCAGTGAAGCTTGTTATAGCTTCCAAAGAAAGCTGCTTACAATAGTAGATACTTCAAGCAACCAGAAGAGCTTCCACCACCACATCATCGATTTCTTCAGAAACCTGTAACTTCAACAATAATGATGAGCTCTGTCAGCAGCCCCCATGTTTGCAGTACAGTTGCAAATGAAAAATATCTTGTGTAGTGTTGAAGTTTTGCCTCTCTGCTCTGTCCCTGTCCCTGTTGACACACTGTGAGCTAAGCTCAGCACAGCCACCGAACGCTTATCGTATCAGGCGAAAGTCATGAAAGAGTCCCTAAAGCGATAAGCTAAGACATCACCTTTCTTCTTTTTTCTTTTCTTGAGTTCCTGTGGCATGCTCTTCCTGCTTGGCATGACTGTGCCCATGAGAAACACCTTGACAAAGGAGCTGACAAAACCAATGGAGACTGTCCGTGGCGGTACTGCCATAACAGGTCTCAAATACAGGCACATACCCTGTTGCACAGTTGGCCAGCCCAAAAATGCGAAGGCCCCAATATGTAGACTTTTGGGGGTTGTAGCATTTGAATAAAACATAACCTTTGAAAACAACTGTATTCTCATCCATACAGCTTTTTTGACCTCGCTAGAAGTTCTTTCAGCCCTTTGTGTCAATATACTTTGCTTGTGTCAATATACTTCCACGAGTGGTGTGACCATCAGAACTCTCAACACATGGTGACGTGTGGAGTATCCAGAATGGAAAAAGCAGAAAACACAGGTGGAAAGAATGGCATTTTCATGAGGATGTCCTGTTAAAAGTAATCTTTGACCTCAAGCTTTGGGTTCAAAGGCACATTCAAGAGAACACCCATAAACGCCTTGAACTCGAGAAGTGTACATCAAACTAAGTGTTCCACACAGACTGCTAGGGAAGAGGCTGAGCTGCTGTAGTGATTTTTTTACTTTGCATACCTGAAAACACAGCATCTCAGACTGTAAATCTGACAGTGGATAGAACATGTAACCTAGGGTTGGGCACAGTGAGCTGAACAGGACTGGTACTGGGAAAATCATCAGTGAACGGTTCCTGGGCACCACTTGCCGATACATCATCGCTGCAGGTTGCGCTACACTATCATACTTCTCAGTTTCACCGTCCAAACTTGCTCTTGACGTAAACTGTCATGTTGAAGGAGGCAAGTAGTTTTCTTCATCACGGAAGTCATCTTCACTTTCTACAAAATCATTCGCCAACTTTCCGAAAACATGCCTGGTGGAATGAAAGCCATGCCGCAGTGATTTCCCACCATATCAAGGCCTCCAAAGCCACATGATCAAAATATATTTCTATATCAGTATGATGCTCCCACCTCTCGGGAGAAAAAAGTAAGAGCTAACCTATAGGCTACAACCATTCCCGTCAGAAGGTGCACCCTTTTCATTGCAGAAATGACAGGCAAAATGTCATGTCGGGCAATGCCCTACCACTGACCGGAAGCGCACTTTTTCAATGTAGAGCAATGCCTGACAGATGACCACAAAGGGTGAACAGTCGGAAAAAGAGCCAGTTATGATCTGGATATTCTACACCAAAATTGAGCATTCAATGGATGTTCAACAGACACCCAACAAAGCAAACATTAACAGAGAAAAATAAAGCAGTACTATATATACTTAAGTGCACCATCCACAAATAAAGAAAAATTGATGTGGGGTACCCTCACAGAAGGAGAAAATACAGAAAAAAAACAAGCTCAGAATAATAAAAGTGGAATGCAATGCAAATTCATACCTGTCCCTGCTGTGATGGGAGCTCCGGCCTATTTCCACACTGCTATTTCTCACATCAGAGACACCTTCCTGCACCCAGCTCGTATAAGTCTGACTGGAAGTGCTGCAAAGGTACACAATAAAACTATTTCAAATGGGCTGCTTCATTAGAACAACAAACAAAGTAAAAGTCCTTAAAGGAACACTGAGGACAACTCCATTCAATTTTTGTTCTTGGCAACAAAAAAACCATTGCTTGCCTCTTTGTGGTTATGTTCCTGTTTGTTTGGCAGCAAAAGAGGTATTTTTCGACAAGAAAAGAGAAATTTAAAAATTTAATATACACATATATATTTTTTGGCCATTCAATTCAAACTCATGATGTCGATAAAGAAAAGGAGTCCACAATCACCAGTTGGAAATGAATGGAAGCGTGGCATAGCCTCAAAGATCCACACCCAAAAGAAAGCATTGACGTCCCAGTTACTCCGGGCCTTTTCTCGCTTATTAAAGATCCCTCTTCAGTGAAAGCAGCACCCCTGTCATATAAACACAGCACCTGATCAGTATGAGCCGACTTGTCCTCAGTGTTCCTTTAAAATGTAGCAGTGTCATGAAAAATAGTTAAAACCAAATTTAGATGACAAACTTTGTGATCTATAACATTTACACAAGTAATTGCTGACCCACTCGCAAGACCAACAGGACACAGCTAAGGTAGTCTGACGATGTGCTTGTTCATGTCGCTAATTTTCATTTCCTTGTCCTGCACGTGCTTTCTGTTTTGATGCCTACATGCTCACTCTACATAACAACTGGGTGCATCAGTTTCACAGCATGGAGGTACGCAATGCCTGTATAAGTGATGATCATGACGCTATGCTCTAACTAGTAAGCACGAATTTAATACAGGTTCCAAAATAGCGATTCACAGAGCAAAGTTTCAATCAGGGTAGTGATGCCAGTTTGCTGATAGATCAAGTATTTGAAACAACAATACACTAAGACTACTAGGAGCATTCTGTCAAGAAGTTGTAACGGGACTGACTTTTTAGGCATTGTACCATTCAGAGTCCATTCACAGAGCAAAGTTTCAATCAGGGTAGTGATGCCAGTTTGCTGATAGATCAAGTATTTGAAACAACAATACAATAAGACTACTAGGAGCATTCTGTCAAGAAGTTGTAACGGGACTGACTTTTTAGGCATTGTACCATTCAGAGTCCAAACAGAACACAATGCATAATTTATTTGTTTTAAGATGAATATCATCTAGGTAACAAACAAACCACCAAAAGAATGTCAATTTTGGCATTACTGAGCACAGCTTTAAATAAAACAAGGCACCTTTTATTGATGCCTTAAAGGCCCGGAGGCATGACATAAGTGAGAAGAATGGGTATGTGTCCAAGGTATGCCATGAAAATACATGTGATTTACAACACGCAACAGCATTAACTTGCTAGATGGAAGTTAGCACTGGTACATACAGTATACATTTACACCCATTTAAAATTTCTTTGTCATTGCAGGCACTATCACGGACAGGAGTTTCCAGGTCACGTGAACAGAAATTTAGCTGCACAGATGCAATGTTTCCAAAGAAGTGCCTCATTTCAGTACCTCACACATTAGCACACGGTTTTGGCCACCACCTCCACATGGTACATGGTTATGTGCTTTAGTTATCGTTCCCAAGTTCTGAAGGTTTTTGTCCCCAACAGTACTTCACTGCAGAAAAGTTATCACAATGTGATCACATTGCATGTCAAACACTTTACTGAGGTGAATAAATGCACATAGCTACATGACATTTTGATGATGATGATGATGATTATGGATTTTTATGGCGCAAGGGAATCTATGGCCAAACAGCGCCATGACACAAGGTATTTTGCATTTTCTCAAGGTGGGGTCAAAGACCAATTTCCCAAGCATTTCACCCTAAATAAGCCCAGCATCAGACCAGGGGAAAGCTTGTACCCATTATATCACCGGTGGGTACCAGGCGGCACTGGGGATCGAACCTCGCACCTCCCACATACGAAGCGGATGCTCAACCACTTGGCCACCGCTGCGGTCTAAACGACATTTTAAATGCACCAGTACAATGAAGCTGTTCCTTCACATACTGCAGCCGCACTAATACTTCCAGCTAAAAGAGCAGCATGCATTGCTTTGCCACATTCATGAGAAACTTTGTTATGTAATTCCTCCTCAACACGACTTGCAGATATGGACATCCTGGCTGTAGACGTTACAAAAAAAGACAAGTCCTAAGACTGAGAGGATGTACAGCATGCTAGGAAATGACTCTACTCACCCTGTGTAAGCCTGAGAAGTAAGCTGCTGTAGAGCAGCAGCATGGTAGCTGCGATACTGACCTGCTGAAGAAGTGTTAGTGAAGCATGGTAAGGAGATCATCCAACAACAGAAATGTGTTCCTTTCAAAAGAATTCATAAATATCAGGATTCATGAACCTGATAATTATAAATTAAGGTTAATTTTGGGGCAAAAGAATTTAAAGGCCAAACCTACACGCAAGATGAAGCATACCATACAGTGAAATCTCGTTAATTCGAACCTCGATAATTCAAATTTTCGGATAATTCGAATTACACTACTTGGTCCGGCCAAGCTCCATAGAGATCTGTGTATAAAAAATCCTGTTAATTCGAAAGCGAGTCGGTTCCGCTACGGATAATTCGAACTACACGCTGTCACGTCTGAGGGACTCGGCACACAGCATGTGGACAAAAAAAAAAAAAAAAAGCACCTCCGCATAGTTAAGAGGCTGCGCACGTCCTAACCGGGGACAGAAGATAGAACCAGATAAAACCGTGAAAAAGTGGGCAAAGCCTAAATGGCGCCATCACCGGCGCGGCGGCCGGTGGTGCCGGAGGGTACGGGTTGGCGGCCGCGGTGGCGGCTGCGTACCCTCATTTCCGTGCAGCCTCCGAAACTCGCAACTAAATACTCGTTAATTCGAGCCCTATTAATTCAGAAATACGGACAAGTACTGTCGGCGCGATCCCAGCCAACGCCCATGAAAGGCTATGACTTCGGACAGGCACTACAAATTAAGTGCGAGAAATTTTTTTTTCATTGCGAGTGTTTCAACCCAACAGTCGCCAACGGAAGCACGCGGTCAACTGCGATCATGACGCCGGCTTTTAGCATCGCCCAACTACAGTGTTCCAGAACCTTCTAGAACACTGTGGCCCGGCGGTCAGCTGCTGGCCGGAAGCGGCCAACGTGGGCTATCAGCGCAGACCAATCAGGGCGCAACAGCGCTTCTACAACATGGCCGCGCCTGCCGAAGCGGCCTCTCGCTTCAACATGAACATGTCGTTGCCGCTACACTGTGTCTCATGTTCACGGCAAACAAAAGTCACACAAAGCTTTCGCTTTGTCTGAAGATGCCCGCAGCACAAAATTTTAGCGATGAAACGTGCCAGATTTTCAGAATGCTTCTGGATTTTGAAAGCTGCTAGGCTTAGCCACTACGCGTCGGTTTACGTCAGGAAACGCGAGAGGTTCAAACAGGTCAACTATTTTGGTTCCGAAAGGGGTCACAAAGAATAATTCGTCCTCTTTGTCGTCACTGAATAAATAATAGCTTAATTGTAAATGCACAGCTGTTCTTTTCAGCATTTTACTAAGCGTATGGAATTATGCCGTTTCTAGATCCTGGCGGCAGCGGTCTGGCGGCAGCCGCCTGCTTTCGGCATTCTGCCGCGCCACTCAAAATCCGCAGCGCAAGTTCGCTCGATGTAGGTCGCCCTAAATACGGTACATATATCGTAATACAAATGGTTCTTGTCAGTTTTTTCGAGGCCATTCGTTAACTCGAACATCGGATAATTCGAACTTTTTTCCCGGATTAACAAGCTTTTACTGTAGACCAGGGGTGGCCAGACAGACATATGCAAAGTGCCATAAAAAAATCTTTTTACTTAACCGCCACAATATAAAGGGGGCGAGGGGGGCGGGAATTTTATTTCTTGCAACAAAGCTGGAGGTAACAGTGGATCCCACTCATGCAGCTATTGCTCACTGTGCCTCTGCATTACGGTGCCCCATTCGTGACACAAGTACCTTGAAATTCAGCTGTCTTTAGAGGCAGAAATGGAAGAGGGGTACAGATTCCACAGAGTCCCGAGCCGTACTTGGACCCGTGAGGATCCGCATGCAGCTCACAAGCCGAGTTTTGGCTACCTCTGCTCTAGACAGTCAGTTGGAGTCACTACTTTGAGCTTTGTGGAAAAAATCCATTACATATACACCACCTCAGTAGCTTCTTGTAGCACTTCCAAAGCTGCAATCAGCATACAGGCAACGTTCTGACACCATGGAATGTAGTGCCAGTATATGGGATATGGGATAGTGTGGTTTAAAGAACACATGCACCAAACACTATTACAAATTGAGCCTTAATGTACTCTATTTCCCAAGTTGAATATGAGCAGCTCTTGCGTACACCAAAAAAGCTCTTCGAACATGGCAGTACACTTCAACGCAGGATCCCTCGCTTCAGAGTGAATTCGCCGTTGTTACTGGGTTTGGGTCATAAATGGGGCATCGGGCTTTCGTTTTGTCTAATCTCAGCAAAATCTACGAGCGATAAATTTGCTTTATTTTTAATTCTAGTGAGAATTCTGCCGCTCCTGAGCCTAAAGAAGGAAAACCAGATGGCGCCACTAGGCTAAAATTATTGTTGCGTCTGTTTGCATATGTGACAAAATGCGTAATATCACACAAAATGCTTGTACTTAGTGTATGTAAGTGTGCATACGCTTAACTACCTAATGTTCCTTCAGTGCTAGGAACAGCGTCTGCCTATACTCTTTTCCAACCATATCTGCATACGCAACGAGCAGAACACAAGCAGATGACAAGGCACAGAGGAACATGTTTGATGCACTCTCCCAATTAGCTGAGGAACTCTCTAGCATTCAGAGAGCTGCAATGAACTAATGAAATGAAGTACAGTTATGGAGGAGCACCTAATAAAAATGTGCAAGACACTGCATACATCTCTAGTGAAGGCATGCATGAAATCGTACATGATGGATTACACATAAAAGCTGTAAGTGCAACAAATGCCACAATTGATGACACAACCAAAATCGAATGCGAAAGGACATCTTTGCACAGTGTTTGGTGATGCTTAAATGCAATCTACAGGGCATTCTGCATAAACATGCAAACACCCAAAACATGAACTCACTGCACTCATAAGTCAAAGAGTGCACAAAACTATAACTATAACAAAACTATAACAGGGGCATATTATACAATGTTACTAGGCTGTTGGAAAAATAGCTAGTGAAAAGAAAATGGCCGAGGATACCACATAAGAAAGCGCTCTTTCATCATGGCAAAAACTATATAGATCAGGTTGATTCCCTACCTCCTATACTTTCCTTCTGGCTCCATCCCATTTCTCCTTGTTTGCAAATATGAAAATCTTACTCACTGGGAAAAATCCTCTTCTAAAGAAATTTCATCACTGCCCTCAATGTGTATTTCACTGTCTTTGACAATGACTACCTTTACTGATGGAATGAAAATTTGAAAACTTGGTGAACAAATTGCATATTTTTGTTTTGCCAAAACACAGTGACCCGCCACGGTGGCTCAGTGGTTAAGGCACTCGTCTACTGAGCCGGATTACCCGGGTTCGAACACGACCGTGGCGGCCACGTTTCGACGGAAGTAAAATGCGAAAGCTAATGTCAGTGCACGTTAAAGATCCCCAGGTGGTCCAAATTATTCCCGAGACATCCACTACAGCACCTCTTTCTTCCTTTCTTCTTTGAATCTCTCCTTTATCCCTTCCCTTACGGGGCAGTTTGGGTGTCCACCGAGATAAGTGAGACACTTAATGTGTCATTTCTTTTCCTCAAAAAAAAACAATTTTCAAACACAGTAACCCTATTTTAGCAATATTAGCACCATGTGTATAAACGACAAACTATGCACAATAAAGTGGTGTATCATGTTCATATATTACCTTCATAAAAACATTACTCACACTGTATGCATGCAATACATTGACACCATACAAAAACAAATTCTTCCCTTAAGAATCTAACATAACTATAGTAATAAAACACGCCTGCAAAATAGACTGAACAGAATAAGCAAATGAACTACAATAATGAGAGACATATTGCTCTTTCACTGTCTAAACAATTTCATACTAGACAATAGCTGTGACTTTTAGAGCATAGCAAGGAAAATTCACATTCAGTGCAAGAATGATAGCACTCATAGAAGGTGAACAAAAAAGCAGCAGTCCCAGAACACCTTTAACACCGCATTAACACATGAAACGGACTCAATACTTTTTGAGAACTGTAACGGGTAACGTACTTTCGTTAACATTTTTCGGTAATGTGAGGTGTCACGTTACTAGTTACCTTTGTTGCAGTTGACCCCCACTCCGCCCCCTTTCTTTAGAAAAAAAAAAGTGCAGAGCACCTAAATTGATGTTGCAAATAAACAAACAGATGCTCTCGACGACCTTTGTTGCGGATCGCATGCATGCGAGAAAACACCTGCTGTTCACGACGCACCCAACTAAAAAAAAAAAGACGGAATAGCCATAAAGCACAAAACACGTGCACGAACACACATTCACACACTTGCCTTCACCTACCTCCCCTTCCCGATACACTCACTCACACAACTCTACAGAGTGGAAGCATGCCAAGCATTTTGGAACATCTTATTTTTCAGAGTTACCTGAAATTTATTGAGAGTTCAGTGGTGTTTTCTTTATGAAGTTAGAATTGATCATGAAGTGTAATTTTGTGCTTAATGTCACATTCAGAAAATGACTTCACCATGTGCCACAGAGTTAGAATCTATCACTTGTAAATCTACAGGCAACTTTAGGCCACTATAGCATTGCTAAACTCCTGCACATTTGTGCAAAGTATTCTCGTTAAATCAGGATTTCACATACAATCGTCCTTTGGGCTAGCAGTTTTGTGTTAAATATGAGCTGTATGAAATTGTTATCGTGAGTTCATAAGGCGAAGACGCACTAATTAAAATTTATGGCCATGAAGTAACGGCAAAGTAACGTGCGGTACTTTTTTTTCGGTAACGGTAACGCGTTACTTTTCTTTTTTGGTAACGTATGGCGGTAACGCGTTCCTTTTTTCTTAGCGTAACGAGTAACAAATTTAGTTACTTTTTTTCGGTAAAGCCTACAACACTGGAAACAGCACCATTTTTGTGGTTACAAATTTGCAGCATCTATTTATGCCCAATAAAATACAAATCAGGTGGTGTTTTTTTTACTGCTCCAGTCAGCAAAGCCTACATATTAACTTAATAGAAGTGCTGAGCAGATACAAACCAAGGTCAAGATTAAGAATATGAACGCTAGCTTTGTATTATTTGTGCCCCTACTAGACAGGCACTAAAAAGATATTAAATGACAAAAAATTTCATCCCTGAACATCATTAAAACCCTGAATAGCATTATTCTTAAGGTTCGTGACACATGCTATGATTCGTTGCAAATAGTGAAACAACTTTTCTGATGCCATTCTGTGGTGCAAACTGGTGGCCCAATATGCATTACAATGAGTACACCATTGTGGACAAATGTCAACAGGACGCACAAGTGCTAACTGTGGTGCGCAAGTACAATATCTGCAAGAGCTTGCCTTCTTTCAACAAGACAAAGCACGTTTCACAACAACACACATTTGTACAGCTTGGTCACCACTCACGCAACCTTAAGACTTATGCCTCAAAACAGTACACTGCTAGAATTAGTCCTTCACAGAATGCTCGGCACAGCACATTCTTGGTGCAAATGTTGCTTCATGTATTACAGATTTCTTTGGCTAACTACTTTAAAGAATACCTGCAAGAAGTGTCAGATGTGTAGTACTACACAGCGCTACTAGAGCACTTTTGCAAATGGCAGACATGAAGTGTAATGTAAATACAGTAAAACCCAGATATTCGTGAGTTTCAGCCTATAGAGGGAGCCACCAGCCATGCAATATGGCAAACAACTGGATGATCTCAAGACAACCCACAGCTTCATTGCATTCGTTTAGTAAAGGGTTATCTGGCTCAATGTCAACTGCATGAGAATTTTAGAGCCCCAGCTAGTAGGTTGAGTGGTGTCTGTTGCCATCAGCATCGGCCTCAGTGTAACTGGCAGAGTGAATCAGCAGCACAATTGAGGATGAAAGAGAGCGAACATAGAGCGCAGCAGAGGATAAAAGTATGGCAACAGTGATGAGAGTGTGAGGAGGAAAGCGAAGTAGGAGGTTACGACGGCAGCCAGAAAACAGGCTTCAGAGTGGTAATCCGCTAAGGGATGGTGCCAGAGTAGCATGTGCCGTCATCCGTTCTCCCGAGGAGAAGCTCAGCGGCGGCAGACCGCTGTGCACTGCCCAAACCCAGAGCTGCCTCCGTTCAGCGATGCGTGTTCGGTATGCAGTTGCCTACAGTCCATATACTGCAGCGACTAAGCTCAAAAATCACATTACCAAGAAGTGCAATCGTTGGCCAATTTTATTTTTTTTCTGAGGCACATTGAACTCGCTGATAATGACTTAAGTGTTGTGCTTCTGCATGAAAGAGAAAGTGCCTAAGAATGTCAATGCAATGCCTAATGCCAGATACACTACCAATCATAAAATCCAGCAGGTTGACTACGCATAGATACTGACATTCAGGTAGAGAGGACATAGTAGTAGCGCTAAATAACAGGGACGAAAGGAGAGAAGACAACATAAGTGCTAGTTCGCTCCTTTCGTCCCTGTTATTTAGCGCTACTACTATGTCCTCCCTATCTAAACAACAACTAGTTCAGCTTTCTGCCTCAGTTGCAGCCCTAGATCGGTAGCTTTAGGCATTCTGGTACTTCTGAAGTGTGGGTGGCAAGTTCTATTTCTAGCTGCATGGACTGCACACACATAAGGACAAGGCAAACTCGCATGCGTGCAGTATGATATCAGTCAGTGCACATTGAAGAACCACTGGTGGTCAAAATTAAGAGACTTCCACTCTGATGTTTTCATACTCAAGGCACAGCTTCAGCACATGACACTCAATCTACAGTAAGTCAAAGTCACACATTTACCATAACTAAATGTAGGCTGGCGTCCCAAGAACAAAGACTTCAAGCTTCGATGAAATACATATCTTATTCATAAAACAGAATTGATCACTTACTTTTACCTATAGAAACCAAGCATAATTTGAAGCTAAATTAAAACACTGATAGAACACAAGACATAAATCTTAAACCCACCAGATATGCTGTTTTCCTCAGCATAAACTGAAAATAGACTGTTATGCTGCATTAGAGCTTCAAACCTGCATGATATTTCATCCATATGATCTTGTTTAGTTACAAGTTCTCTACTACTGCACTTCATAACACGGAAAGAGCAGGCTTCACATTCACAACTATCATCTCATGCTAGAACCTCTCATTAACAACACAAGAAAGAATTATGTCCAAACAAAATCTTAGCGAAAATTCTGCAGTACATGGGGGTCAGACATCTTTTACCAGATAAAGTTCATTCGACACTGGGCATCTGAAAGGCATTTGATTTGCTTCCACCTTCTATCAGAAATCAGTGGAGCGTTTGTCATGAGCATATTTGAGTCTCTACGTGAACAGCTTACTAAAACACTCTGTTCAATAAAAAAGTGCCTTATTTTTCCTATAACATATTTGGTGGCTTTCAAGTTGAAGCATGAAATGGCATCGTCTACCCTAAAAAAGATCCAAAAAAGAGGCGTGCCGATATGTTACCTATGGGACAGAGATTTTAATACACACGCACCACTTTCCACTCTCAAAACATCGCACAAGATAACCACAGATGGCGATCCGCTCATGATTACACAGCATCTATGCGCACTGAATCATAAAACTGAAGCCCTTTCATCCGCCTTACGATTCCTGTCACTGGCAAAGATGCTCTCACAGTATCCAGACTGCTGGATCAAGTGTAAACGTTTCACACGGAATTAATATTGAACGTTAGTACAGAAAAACGAACTGCCAAAAGCCACCACCAGCCACTGACACTACTGTTGATCATCAGAGATAGGGACCCCTTTTGCCATGCGGTGGCACATCATTCTGTGAAACTTGTGGATACAGAACTCGAAGGGGATCGCAAAAAAGTTTGGTATATTGATGATTCAATACATAAAAAATGGCAAAAGAAAAGCTTGTCTACAACCTGGAAGCAAGAGTACATTGTACCCAAGCTAGTGACGCGTTTCCAGCCGCAGCATGGCGCCTGCCAGCGTGCTAGCAGCGCACCGCGCGCTAGGCGTTGCTAGGCATAGCCTGCTTTGCTTTGAAGCTTTAGCGGATGATTTGGAGCCCACCGCTGCCTACCATCTACTCTTGTTACCAGTACACCATAAGAATGATCTCATTAAAATTAAGGTACAGATGGTTTGTGCAAACCCTTCGGCAGCGAGTGAAGCATGCCAGGTGAGGGCCGCTGCTAGGTTTCAATTAAGTTGGCTTCACTGCAAAGATGTGGGGAAAACGAACACATCAGACTGAAGGCCACCCTCAAGCACATCCCACATTCACCTTGTCACTCGGTTTCAAAGCACTAGAGCTGCCAGCAGGTGCTCAACACTGTGCAGACGACCCGTCTTCGCACGCGAAAAGTGACCGAACAGTGACATTAGAAGCACCACTTGCAGGGGCTCAGGGAATGCTCCACTGAACATCAGTTCGATAAATGCAACACAACAGTGCTATATTTTTACATGGCATTTTCAAGGGAATGTTCTGACTATTCAATATATGCAATAATTCGATATATTCTTGTTCGATATATCCAGGCTCGATTGTAATACTTTACAGCTATCTTTTGCACACAAAATGTGACCGTTATGCAGAAAGTACCCCTCTTTCCACTACGAGACCCGCTTGGTTCTAGTTTCTTTTTACATCAACAGTAGTATAAAGGACTGTCTCCAAGTTCTGCAGCTAAATCAGCCAAACAGAGATCAGAGGAATGTAAAAAAAATATCTGGGGCACGACACAGGACTCAAGTTAGCAAACACAGTGTCCAGGACAACCTCCTGTATCTACTGCAGTAGAAAGCCAATCTGCAGTGTCACCTTTTTCCAGGTTAAATATCTTGGCAAGTAACTCCTGCATCTAAAGCAAGCTCCTTTGTCCATTGCGCCAATCTGCAGTATCATATTTTACAGGGTTAAAAACCACAGTTACGAGGCTATCGCATTGTTAAGTGCCTATACAGAGCCTACACGGGCACGGCAACAGGTGGTTCCTGCTGGTTTCTGGTGGTTCTAACAGGTTACGAATAGAATAGACTGCGCTAATAAAAACCAGTAGGCTCCAATCACGTTTTTCAGCTGGCCTGATGAGCAGGCGAACTACATTGCACATAAAAGCAACATAAATAAGTGGTTACACCCTCACAACGGCGATTTCCCGAGACAAAAAACGGCCCTTACTTGATAAAGAGGAGATAGGAAGAACGGGTAAACAGGATGTGTTCCACTGTGGCTGTGCCTGCAGTGGCAATTGCCCCTGTGAATGCAGCATACCTGCATAAGTAAAATTCCATTTCAGGGCAGCTTACAAGTCCAGCTGGTCACAGACAATCTGTTTTCATTTAAGGCTAATGCACACAAGCAGGTCATGCCTCAAGAAGATGATAGCCAATCACCACAGCCTCAACTCAGCACATAATCTGCAAAAACTGCAAATCAGATTCATACTGATACTCGATACAATCACATAGGCTACAAAATGAAGCTGAAATTTGTGTACCTTGGATGCTTCACAAGGCTGCTTACAGCTACAGCATCAGATGGTCCTATATGCAGCAAACAATGGTCTGTGAAAATGCTAAGTTAGACACAATGAAGTCACAAACACAGTGCATAAGGCCACTGTTCCAAATGAACGCTAGAGTACTTTTGTGTAAAATTATTTTTCAAGAGCTTTGACTTGAAGTCGTGACATGAAGTCTACCAGAAGGCGCAGAAATAAACTATCTTTCAATTAGACACATCATATACCACAACGACTGCGCTAATAGAAGCACTGTGCAGAATTAGTAGAAATCGCTCTCTGAGTTGAAGTCCTCGCATTTGGTGGACCACTGCCAGGGATGTAAAGATTGCAAGCCGGGTTGTGTGCCGGAATGTAAGCCAGTGTGGAAGAAAAATGTAATCCCCTTTATGCACAAGCTAATATTTTATCAACTCATAAAGAACGACTTCAGTGCGAAGTCACTGAGGCTTTTTATATTTCAAGACAGGGAAATACATGCATAAATGCATTGTCAATTTTTTTAACAGCAAAAGAACTGGCATTCCTGGACCACAACGTGGAACTAATTTCTTCCATCCTTTCCCTCCATTTTCGGTTTTTCATGGTTTTTTGGTTTTTGTTTTCCGTGATTGTGACAACGAAGTTTCCTGCTTTTGCACCATTTATCATATTACTCAGCATCCCCATCTGATGTATCATGCCCTACGCTTTTCTTGATGTTATCATGTATGTTTCTTTTGATTTACTTTCACGAAATGGGTATATATCATGTATTTTTTCTTAAAACTTTTAGTTGCGAAAAAGCACTTGTGTTGTGTCTTTCTCCCACCTTGGTCCTCGTTTTTGGCGCTAACTACATCATGAATGTAAAAGCTTGGTTTCAGGTTATGTTAGGAACACCTGGATAGATGGTGAAGTTGAGCAGCCATGCTGTGGTGGGTATTATGGCACACAAGTGTCTAAGGCTATCATGCCCCAAACACAAGATTAAATATGTCTGCTTTTGTGTTCATGCAGCTATACAGTTCAAAACATCATAAATTACAACTTTTGCTCTTTTAGGAACACAAAAACACACAAACAATAAATAAGTGCATTTTCTCCCTCCTAGAAGCATGCTAACATGAAAAGGAATGAGTCATAAAATTGTGTGGAACGCTTACTTCCAGAGTCCCCAAATTTTGTGCATAAAAATAAAATATGCTTTACTGCACCCATTACTCTGCATATTTCACATCTACCTAGGCTTTTCTTGCTCATGTAAGGTGCGTGTCTAATGGGGAGTAATAAAATTACTATGATAGAACATTGTTGGTGTCCGCATGGAACAAGACATGCTTTACCAGGTGCAGTTTCTTGTGTACTTCATTATTACCTGAAGAATGCTACTTATACCTGGATGGCAAACCTCCAGGTGGCGTCGAAGGCCTTCCCCAAGTAAAAGTTTGTCGGACTGAATTTCGAAAGTAAACCAGACTATAAACTGCAGATAAAGCTTTTTTCAAACCCATACTGGTGCACATCCACAAGATGATGGGATTAGAAAACCAGACTTAGTATGACATTCAAAACATTTTCAAATGATCTTGCCGTAAGGGCTGTGAGCCTATACTTATTAGGAGAGGCTGGCAGCTGTCCAGCTTTCAAGAAAAGAACAGTAATGGCCATTTTTCATGCGTAAGGAGTTTTTCCTTTTACACGTATTTTGTTAAATAATTTGAATAGGGCCTGCACGCAGGATTCATAGAGATGTGCAAGCATTTTCTAATATAGTATTTGGTCAGACCTTGGTGCTGTTTACTAGCAGACATCACTCAATTAATTTCATGAGATGTAATTAATTATTTTAAGGTTTGTTTGTGCTGTCAATTATCAGAAGTATTTGTCTTTCAGCAGTGCTTTTGTTCCTTAAAAATGGTTCCGCGAGACATAAAGAACTGGGGAATCTGATAAAATGCTTGCAAAATATATGCACTTGTTCCTCTAGACTTGCTTGCATGCCAGTGGCTGTCAATAAAAGTGTGAAGAGAAAGCAGTTCCCATTAAAATGGCGGACCTGTTGCCGGATTTTCTATTATAAGATAAAAGTATTAATAGGTGACAGAAAACATTCACATGATGCTCCAGTCTTGCAGGAAAATAATGAGCTTAAGCACTGGCCTTTTTAAAGTTTAAAAGGCTATCCTGCATTCAGCAATTGCCAAAAACAACTCATGGTTTATTTTTCTTCCTCTCATTGCAACCTCATGTCCATCATGCTCTACAGTTCTGTCTTACTGTCTTGGAGCAATAGCTAACCGAGCTGCAGTGAGCATGCAGGCTGCAAACAGTGCAAAGTCAGCTGTACAGAGTTCCCAGTGCAATAATTTACTAGGGATTACTAGAGGTGAGGACGACAACCTTACGAGTAGATGATCATCTCCATGCAGTTATTTGAAACTACCCTTTACATTTAAATTGATGACAAGAGAGTGCAAATGAAATGACAAATCTATACAGCTCAGTTTTTATGAGCTAGCGGAACAGTATGCAGGTTCACCTGTACTCAGTAGACAGGCATTACTGCACAAAGCAAGATCTTTTTTTCTTTGTTCACTCCCCCTAAAACATAAGTGAGCACTTAATTCCCAACTAGCAAATACGATTAGCTGCTCTAAAAGTTCACCTTTGAAGAGTTACTTCTAGCTATGCTCCAAGATATCTGGGGCCTCCTATCACCATTTTGAAACTAAAAAAAATAATAGGTAACAGGCAACAGCTTCCAATTTTGTTTTAAGCTTAACTTCACAAGCTGCGATGCCACTTCGCATGACAATAGCAATGCCTCCCAAGAGCAAGCTAGCCTGCTTTTGGCCGTTACGAAAGCTTCTTGAGAACACTTTCATGCTGTGGCCTTTGTCTCCTGCAAATAAAGAGCTACAAGGGACAGTGAGCTTAAGATATCTATTACATCCCTGTAGTTACTTACTAGTCCCCTGTAATTTCACTGCACTGCAAATGCCACATTTTATTGATTTTTTGGATGCAGGAGAAAAAGGCAATGTGATTAAGTTTTTTTCCACACAAATGATTTAGGCCCTCTTCATTCAGGCACATGCTTCCACCATGTGCTTGGGACCATGGTGTTGCAATTCACCATCACTTGCACATGGCAGACACCACTGCACGGACCGCCATGCTAGCCAGACTGGTGACTGCACCTGTGTGGGTTTTCTTGAATTACCCACTTGCATTTAATTTTTTTAAAACTTGACTAATACCTGCATCAAAGCCTGTCCTGGCCATGGCTCTGTAGGGAATGGGTGGAGGAATGCTGGGGCGAGCCACTGGGAATGGTGCTGTGGTCATAGGCGTTGCCCAGTGTGGTATGGTAGCCATGGCAGGATTGGCTGCACGATAGAGTGCTGCAGCCTGAGCGCCAAACTGTTGATGCTGCTGTTGCTGCTGCTGAGGACTGCACGATGCCAGGGCTGCACGAACCAAGGCACTAGGGGCTCCTTGATTAGCCAGGTTGAGGCTGCAGCAAGTCATTCAGAAACAAATGTGAGCAAAGACTGCTAAAACTCATAAGCACTAATCTAAGCCAAGCAGCAAATACTGTGCTCACTGAACACCATTTTTAAAAAACTGTAGAGTAAAGGAAGACAAAGCGGCAAAACGAATATCAAGACATGGCTTTTCATAATGCAGCACACAGGCCATTTACAATTCTCTTTGCCCAGACCAGTAATTGCTGCAATTAACCAATATGCCACACAATTCACACACAACAGCAACACAAGCTGCACTCCATAATTTCCAGCACAGCATACACCACAGCATATGTACTGATAGAGCTAAACAGCAATGCTTGGATGAAAATATATCGTCTGAAATCTATCTCACGAACTTTGTCTTGACGAGGGCCACCGCAAGGGTGTGTAATGGAGGCCAGCTTTCCGGTGTCCTCACCACAGCATTGGCATCAATTTGGACGGGTAAAACATTCACGCACTGTCCTTGATTGCAGCTAATTACTTATGCAAGCTTAAAGGATAGGCGTGAAGAAAGAAATTTAAAAGAACAAAAATTAAATTTTAATACCTGCAACCTTATTTCAGCGGTTTTTATATTTTATCAACAAGAAAGCAGTTCGAATGATTTCTTTATGAACAAGCTCTTCATGCCCTTATTTCATTATAATAAAATTTTGTTTTATAGGGTTTAATGTCTCAAAGAGACTAAGGCTATGAGGGATGCCTTAGTGGAGGGTTCCGGATAATTTCGACCACCTGGGGTTTTTTAACGTGCACTGACATCGCATAGCACATGGGCCTCTAGTATTTCACCTCCATCCAAAATGTGACGGCCGCAGAGGGATCGCTCCTGTGCCTTTCGGGTCAGCAGCCGAGCACCATAACCACTCAGCCACAGCAGCAGCAAAATACAAAGTGAAGCTATGATTTTAGTAGATTCCTAACATACTAGCCGGCCTGCCTTTGTCCTTATCTTCTTTTTCAGTGCCACGGACAACTGTGTCACAGAAAACAAAGAAACAGTAACCAACAACACCACACTAAACATTTCACGGCTTCATCACTGTAACCGGCAGATTCCTTCATTAACTGTACTCAAAATTGTTTCAAATTCTGTCATTCTTTTATCTGTTTTTGTTTTTACTACTCTCAAGCAACTCTTCGATTCTTTCTCTTTTATTTCAATGTTGCTCAAATACGCATAAATCGTCCCTTTACCTTTAAATCACTGTAATCATTTTCTTTGGAACTCACCACGAAACCCTGGCCAATTCTTCCTTGTGGGTATGTGTAATGTCAGAAGAGATCCTTATGTAATGACCCCTATTGGGAACTTTAGGTAATAAGCTGAACGAAACTGAACAACATAAGCTAAACATTGTAGGCATTTCAAAGAAAACATAGGCCGATGTTCAATATTTCCAAGGACTAAAATTAATGAAGCCATGATGAAGCCAAAGCACCACAAACAGCATCACAATAAACGTCTCCGCGCCATGTCCAGCATGCACTCATCATGAAGCCGTGCTGCCTTGAATTTCCCATATTATAAGCAAGATTACAGTTGCGAAAAAATTTCGATCCTCTTTATGATGATGGTTAGACTGCGCGATCAAACAAAGGGTATAATAAAGTACGGCACGAGCATGGTGTCACGCTTCCATATTTTATGTATACGCTGCTTTTCGCGCTGTTTAACAATAATACGAAACAAGCACCAACCAGCTGAGCTGGCTGACAGATCAGGTAATTTAATTACAGCTCACCCTGTAGACACGCCGTCATTCAAGGAAAGGTTACGACACTTAGGATCGAGCCATGGTAGCTACGGACATGAGGCCAAAGACGTAAACGCAGTGGAAAATTAAAGTACAACGAACTCCTGAACCAGCAAGCATGAAAGCTTGTAGTTTATCGGCAAAGATACATGACTTCCGAGAACTGTTGCTGCAATGACTTTAGGAAAATGTCTTGGCGCCAAGCAACAACTCGAGTCGTCAGAAATTGAGAGACTTACCTTGATGGGTGCATTTCTGTCTTAACTATACAAGTTGCTTCGGTCATGAGTTCCTTGAAGTTAACATTACAAACGCCGGGAATGTCCCCACAAGATTCGAGCAACAGCGATTTGCTTCGCAGAATTTTTTAAAGAATTTTTTTACCAACATCGCAGCTTAAGCTTGAAGCGCGTACACGGATTCCAGAATAATCAGCCGCAAGCAAAATGTCCAGACGCGGTTAACAAAGGCGAGAATGGTCACTGCTCCACGCAAGCACCGCGGGCCACTGGTACTACCACTAGCGCCCTAGCCAAGGTAGATGCCTTGTGGTGTCTGGAAGGGGACACTGCCCTAGCGCGCTAAACAAGCCTCCATGCCGCGGCTTCTTTATCATTCTTGGCTTGGCATCGAGTGAGCTGCATGCGACAAGGAGACGAAAACGCCGCCAAAGCTGGTAAAAGCAAAAGAAATAATAATTTTGTCACAAAAACTATGCTTTATTTTATTTAAAGATGTTTATTGCTTGTTACTAGATAATCAGAATAGTTATGATAAGGTAAGAATAAAGATAATGATCTGACATTAAGTAAAAATATCACTATCACTAGATCATAACAACTAGCGATCACAATCACTAAAGTGATCACTGCCACTAAAAGATGATAGAACTATTCAATTTGGTGATAGCTGATCACGCCGTATCGCCATCGCTGCACGTGTGCAGCTAGCGGTGGCTAGGGGCAACCGACCATGTGGTGATTGGTAGCGTGGTTGTGGAGTTTGCATCTCTACTTACTGCAATGGGGTTGTCAAGTAGAGTGCTATCTAAGCTGAAAGCTTACGGTGAGACGCATCCTGCTCACTGCTACTGCAGAACTTGATTTAAAATCTCCTTTAGTATGGATGTGTTCATGCAGTTGTTGTTTCAGGTGACAGTTTTCTGGACGACAGTGATAAGACCGCCAAGACAGATGCCTCGAAACTTGTTTCAAAAAAGTCAAAATGTCATGACAGAGATAAACGCAGAACGTGCTCCACGGCCTCCCCGAAGCTTACCAAGATAGATCGCATGCGAATTGAGCTGGATCTTGGGGACGCTTGCGATGAACGGGCCGACGAACAGCCTGAGCCACCACGGCAAGGTTCTGTGTCTGTAGTGCTCTTCCAGGACCCATCTAAACGTAAGGTCTGTTATTTTTTCACACTCTCGAGAATGATATTCGCGCGCTTTCGAGAGATTCGCCTGATTTGCCGAGTATCCTGCGCTCGCGCTCGGTCCTCTAAAAGTACTCTGGTCCCCCGCTATTCGCAATGTATACTACGACGACCCGAGCGAAGAGGAAGAAGTCATGGTGGTTTTGATGTGCGCCGCGCGATTTTTTTTTTTATCACTCGGCTACAAATCCCACAGTGACCATCTCCTACATGCGTTTATCATTCCCCGTTTTAACTCGGTGTTTCTTTTTGTTTGCTTCTCTCTTCCCCAGCATTCATTTTATTTTCGTCCATGTCAAAATTCATCTGAAAAATTCCAGGGGTGCACTTAAGTCTGCTTAGGTGCAGTAATGCAAAATCATTTCTCTGGTCGCGTCCTTCCTTACTCATAACCGTCCGCCATCTCGCCTACGCGCACGCCATGTGCTTGGTGGCTTGGTTGGTTGGAAGATTGGGGTTACGATGGATGGATGGATGGATGGATGGATGGAAGGTAGGAGCATCCCCTTTGAAACGGGGCAGTGGTTGTTGCCACTATGCTCAGTTTTTTTTCCTTTATTTTTGTTTACTCTGCTGTAAGTTGTTAATACAATTCGCCATTTCCTTTAAAAAAACGTCTTCCTACACTTTAAAACTTACGTCACCTCTCTGCTTTTGTACCACCAATCCTCCAATCGCTTTTTGCTAATTTCCACCGCAGATTTATTTACATGACTATTGTTATTTCTAAGCCCTAAGGCCTCGGTAAGAGTGACTGTGCCTCCATCGACATCGGGATGGATACCATCGCATTTTAGGATGAGGTGTTCTATTGTTTCTTCATATTTACCACACACAGCACATGTGTCATCTTCGTTAAATTTTTTACGGGTGCGGTATTTAGCTGCCCTCTAGGGGAACATGGCACAGCACCCGGGAGGAGGGATTGGGAATAAGGGTAGTGAGGAAAGGAAGGAGAGGGGTCCGAGGTCCGAGAAGGGCAACACGGCACACACGATGCGGGCGCACTCAGGCACTCGGTGGGCAAGACTTGAGTGTGGCAGGGACTGAAGCTGGTGATCTTAAAAGGAACTTAGCGCGACGCGACATCACCGCACCTTAGGGACATTGGTCTGCTGAGGAGGGACATAAATGGCAGGTCTGCCATACAGGGACTGTCATGATGCCGCGAAGCGGCTGAGGGCATGAAATGCTCGCAAAGAGACCGATAGTCTGCCCTAGGCGAGAAGGAGAGGGGGGGGGGGGGTGCGAAAAGCGCCCGACGTCGAAGAGAGCGGGAGGGCAAGGGAAAATGTGCTGGACCAGTGCGGTACATTGCGAGGGGGGTTTAAGTGGGTGACGCATGATGGCGCTACGACTGCACTTCAGTTCAGTTCGTGCGGCCATGCTAAAGTGCACTTTGGCCATGCTCTGTCCGCAACTTCCGTCCACAGCTTCCGGTGACGCCACTCGAGCCAAGAAATGCCTTCGCATTAAAACTGTGTACCCCAATTCTTGACCGATCCTCTGTGTGTTCACGTGCCATTGTATGAAGATAACAACAACGATTGAAAACATCTTCATTGGCGCAGAAACTTTTTTAGAGCATGTGGGTGGACCGCCTAGTCCGGCAGTCCACTGGTCCTCCCCGCCTGCCAGTGCTGGTGGTCAGGGTCACCGCTGAACAGAATGGCCTCTCACTGCTTCTCCGATGGGTTTGGAATGGGGTCAGCTGTGGGATTGAATTGACATGCCCACACCATGTGGTATAGGTTAGCGGGCACTGCGGACAGTATAATGTGGGATACCACTGGTGTAACCTAGCTAGTGTTGGACACACATTTCTTTGTATTCTCTTAAGGGTGTCTCTTCTGACTTATTGAGGGATTTATGGGGCGTTAGGCATGCTTGCCTGGATGTTGTGTGGTGCAAGATAGTCGACATATGTAAAAAAAATACACTAGTATATCTTGTTCGCGTTCATACCATGCCGTGGGATAGAGGAATGTTAGAAATTAATCAATTTTGAAGTTTGTTGGCCAATACCGAGTTGGATAACAGCGATACAAGCAATTTTACAGTGCGGCTCACCTGGCATCTGTTAGCTCCGCTGCCGACGGAGTCTCACAAATCGAGCATATCTGTACTTTATTAAGAGTTGGGGTTCACAATAAAATGGTGACAAAAGTAGCACCTTTATTACAGCGCTGGCCAGCTCTGAAGCGCCCTCAGGTGCAGCATCAATGTAAAACCGGCTAGGCTCAGTGACGACTAGAACAGCCAGGGAGCAGCGCGGTTCGTCATTCAGCGTGTCTACGAGCGGTAAAACACTGTACAGACGGCGTTGTTGAATGCTTGGCTCGCTCGACGATTGGTTCAGCAGTTTTCTAGTCGCAAGGCAGGAAAATCGAGCAGCACGCGATTGACCTGCGACAGTCACTTTTCAACCAAAACTGCGGCATAGCCTTTGTGACTCGCAAGTGTGAATGGGTCCCAAGAGCATATTGTGCTTCGGTGGTTTTTCAGACAAAAAAGCGTCTGTCTGAGGAAAAGGATGTTCCCAATGATGTGCAACAGAGTGCCAATGAAATAGACTTCAAGAAAGCCAGATATGATGTCCTGAAGTTTGGAATCAAGGGCTTGGAAAAGCCCAAGCAAGAAGCGGCTAAGATAGCCCTAGCTGTGCAGCTTGGAGCCAAGGTAGGTGCGATTACTTCCACGCCTGTGGAAACATGCTTTATACAGAAGACTTGTTCTTTCTTAAGCCGCCCAAGAAAAAGTATGTGAATTACAAGGAGCTCATTCATGAAAGGAAAGAGCAGAAAATAAAGGACAGAGAAGAAAGAATTGTGGTAAGTTGTTATAATTGAGCTGCATTGTAAGTATACTGCATACGCATTTTCAAAATTTTCAGAATGCGAAAACGGGAGTGAAGCCAAAACGGCAAGGAAATACCATGCATAGGTAAGATGCCAACTTTTTTTCATTTCAAGCCTATTATGGCCCACATGTGTAAGTGACCTGTATATTTCTTGAAACCTTTAACAGAAGGCCTATTGTTGCTTGTGCATCCATATTTGCTAATGCAAAAAAAACTGTGCTGTTCGCAGGAAAACACACCATGCACGACATGAAGGTGTACACGTCGTGAGCAAAGAGCTTATATCGAAGGTACGGCGAAAAAAGATAAAATAAAGACAAGCTTGCAACTCCAGTTGTAATGTAAATAAATAATGTTGATTTCATTTGTACAATGACAAAAGTCTCTGGTCCGCATACTTTGGAAACGAAGCAGGTAATAAAAATTATCAGCTTTGTTTCCGGAGCACATTTTCCAGAGACATGTCCCCAACTGCACATGTACTGCAACTCTTGAATCACTCGGTCCGAAACCTGTCCAGGACAGTCTTCGGCGTTCTCTCCATGTGGTCTTTTCATTCAGCCTTTTTCTTTTGCTGCAGCTGTTTTATGTGTTCGTGCACCAAAAAATTTTTTTTTTCACACTACTGTACTGGTACTTCAGAATTCAACGACATGCATGACATAGGTACTATCCACGCACACACAGGAAAAAAAAGCAGCCATTAAACTGACTGGTGCTTTCAAATAAGTATGCATGTGGAACATGATCCATGTGTGCTAATTGAAATTGAATAATCCCAATGGACTCGCGCAGTTTATACCCTTTCTGTTCATCATGAACCAACTAGCCCGCCAGAACGTCCTTCTTGACTACACCTTACCATTTTCACAGGTAAAAGTCTGGGAAACCAGCTGCTTATAAACGCTGATTCTACTAGTGCAAGTGTGTTTGGTGCTACCCTATATTTTGTCATTGCTATAAAGCAAGAGGTTATTCTAGTGTGAGGAAATGTACAGAATAACTGCGAGTACCACCATATCACAAGAAATTGTTTAGGTCGACTTAACAGCACAGCATCAATTCAACAATTAAATGGTCTTGGTAACACCATCAAATAAAAATAATAGTGAACACTGCAGCTTTAGAGTCCCTAATACACTCTAGCAGTGTGCTCTGCACTGCACCAGTCTCCAAGCGTGTAGTGTGTGCAGCCTTACTGTTTCACATCCCAATGGCTGCCATTTCCTGTGTGCTCTGTTCACTGCCAAAGGCGCTGTTCTGTGATGGGCAGAAGCAGCAATGTGCCATGCCTATTGCATGTGATAACAGCACAAACTGCATACCAATAAATGGAGTGCACAGCATCTAGAGGCCATTGGGATGCAAAACAATAGGGCAACACACTTCCTAAGTGCTTGAGAAAAACTTATCTTTAACCCAAACGCCAACAGCAGGTGTAGTTTATGCACTACAGAGCATAGACAAGTATGCAGACAAGTGATTGCATTCACATTACCCTTCCTCCTCGTGAACAAGACCAAGAATCTCGGCACAAAAAGATTCACTCCTTGCAATGAAACAAGTATTCTTTTCAAAAGACTCCTTTGGCGACAGCCTCCGTAATAGGCCTGTTATCTCACAAAACGCTCCAGATGAAAAACGTACCAAAAATTGGAACTCGCAGGCATATCAAGTTTTTGAATCCTAATGGTTCCACATGCTCTAAAGAGGGCAACAAAGTATAAAATTTCACAAGATGCTTATGTTACAGTGCACAGTCAAATTTTTTTTGTAGCTTTGACAGCAAATGTGGACACTAAAGTCGGATAGAGGTCAAAAACTAAGTTTAAGTACCTCTTCAAAGAAGCCCTCCAACAAATGGCATCAGCATTATGGTCAACTGCCTTACACCTACTAAAAGCACCGTACACCTACAGCGATTGGAGGGCCTCTGTTCTTGAGTTTTATCAGACTACGACATACTTTGCAGTAGGAACATGCCCAAGTGCAATCGAGCAGATATCACAATGTGTCTCGAAATCACCCCCACAATCGAAAGAAATTTTTAAAGCCACCTTCACACTTTGATCCTTCAAAGCTTGCTTTAGTTTTGAAGACTCCTTCTGACCCTTGGAAGTGTCAGTTGTCTTTGGCTTCACCCCCTAGAAGCACACAAAAAGAAATGCTAAACACAACAGGTTCCGCAAACTCAAAAGCCTCATGAGTGTAGACATCTGGCACTTCACAGAGTATGAACTACCAATATTGTTACGTGACGGCAAGCAGGTGAAGGCAGGACTACATGACAGGTGGCGATAGAATGATTTAATGGCGGTGGGCCTAGCGCGAGCGCTCCATGCCAGGCCACTGCCCACTTTGTCGTCTTCTAGTCCGTGATGCTACCCGGGGCTGCCGAGCGATCGCGCGAACTAGAACGGCAGTGAAGATGAAACGCAAGACGTGACGATGTGCGTGACAGGAGGGATGAACACAGAAGAGAAGAAGATGCAGGGCTTGCCGTCACGATGAAAGAGATGAGCAGATGATCGAATGAGCACTGGTCCAGGAAGCTTCCGGGCCGTAGCTAGGTCACCTTGAGCCGACGGCCGAGGCCCATGAACACACCGAACGGCATGGGCAGGGGCTGTGTTCGAATATGTTGGCGGCTTCTCGGGTCGGTGGAATCATAAGTTCGAGTTGAGGCGGCGGCGTCAAGTTGTGGTGTCTTCTGGTCGGGGTGGGGGACGGGGCCGGGGTAAATGGCGTGGTCGGTTCTGGTCGGGCGGGCTGGGGCACAGCCGGGCGGTGCGAACAGGAACTCACGACCACGGCACACGCATGCGCTGGAGCTCCAGGACCAGGATGGGGATGAACTCCACACCTCACACCAAATGTTACGTGACGGCAAGCAGGTGAAGACAGTACTACATGACAGATAACGTTGGAATGATTTAATGGCGGCGGGCCTAGCGCGAGCGCTCCATGTTGCGCCACTGCCCACTTTGTCGTCTTCTAGTCCGTGACATCTAAAACTAATCATCTGCACTGGTTACTAGCCACTTACTGGAACCAGTGTTGAAGCGTTTCGAGTAGGAGTACGTGACCACTGATGGTTTATGGGGCTAACAATCCAAAGTGACTCTGGCTATGAGGGACGCCGTAGTGAAGGGCTCAGGAAATTTCGACCTCCTGGGGTTCTTTAACGTGCGCTGACATCACACAATACACGGGCCACTAGAATTTCGCCTGCATCGAAATTCGACCGCGGCCCCTGTAATCGAACCTGCGTCTTTCGGGTCAACAGCCGAGCGCCATAACCACTGAGCCGTCGTGGCGGTTGGTACGTGAATACTGAAGTTTTCAAGCATGAATCAGAGGAAAACTTATTTTGAATATTGAAGTAAGTATCCGCTCAGCATGAAAAGAAAAATTTGGGAAAAGATAAATACTCAAACATTGTTGTCCTGATATTTTTCTAAATATAATGCATGGTTTTTGCTGCCGAAATTTAAAAAACGACCGACTCAGCACTATAAAAAAAATGCAACATGCATGGAAATATATGTTACTTCACTGACAACACAACAGTGTGCAACCAGTAATGTTGTCATGCAGAGTTGGTGACATAATGAAATCCATGAAGTGACATGACTGGAGCTAAAAAAAAGCATAGACATTAAAACCTCATTAATTCGGATTTCAAGAGACCAAAAGAGAGAGCAAACGTTTATTTCCAACAAAAATGTGGCAGGAGTCTGCGGGGTGCAGCCTCGTAGTGTGGCCTTGAGCCCTTGGCGTTCGGCGACCTCTACGGCTCAGCCCACGACCCAGTTGGACATGTAAGTTGGAGCTAAGCAAAGCGGCCTCCCACTGTTCGGAGCTTGACAGCTGCAGGCCCTCCTGCAGAATGTCCCGAGGGCACTCGTATACGGGCAAGTGTGCCAGCCCCCAAGCAGCACAGGTCATCGGCCCAATATTGCAACAAGATGGTCCCATCCTGGTCATTTGTAGGGCCAGCTTTGCCAATACAGTTCCAATGTTGGGCCAATTACCTGTGCTGCTTGGGCCTTGGGGTGACCATACAGCTTGCAGGAGGGGGTGTATTCGCCTTTCAACAGGTGTTTCATGTAACTTGAACCGAGGATTTAGAAAAAGTGGCGCACCGGAGCTGGGCGAAACCAACGACATACTGTTTCCAGTCATGTGGCACTCCTCCAAGTATTGTTTAAATTCCACATAAATGGTAATTAGCTAAGATTAATTATGCACAATTTTTAATATTCGCTTTAGGGTCACATGCATTTCATTAGGTTCTAGCGGGGGACACGAAACAACAGTTTTTGTAGCAATGTATCTTCTTAGCGGTCCTTTTTTCTAGCATTTAACACGTTCGCTGCGTCATGGGTCACCGGTGGGTCACATTGTGTATTCCTGATGTGTGGCACGAATACAGAGTCCCAGAATGAAGCCACAAAGCAGCTCAGATTTTTAAAGGACCCTGCAAAAAGCACACATGCTAGGTCGCAATCGCCATCTGTTTGAGGTTTGAAGAAGTTGGCCTCGCCGGTAGCTAAATGGAGAATCTCTGTACCCCCAAAAATTTAAGGGTGGCCCACCGGTGGGCCGCGACGGCAGGGATTAGGGCTCTGCAAATTGCTGCAGCAGTGAACATGTTAAAGAGCCCACGAAATATGAAAAACGCGTGATTACACGTTTTCGCTACTGTATTGTAGCGCTGCCAAGCGCGTTCTGAATGAATGAAGCATGCATGCTCACTGTCTTGAAGTGAGCAGCCAATGTCGATCTCAGCATAGTCTTGAAAGTGCTTGAGCACATTCTTCCTCAACATGGATAGCACGTGCTGTGATATGCAATAAATGATGGGCAGGCCACTGACAGCCGATTCAGACGGAGTTCTTATTGAGCCATCGCACAGATAAAAAGAATTGGAGGATGCTTATCTCCGCCTTCAAGAGTAGAACACGAAAGCGTTATCGGGCCGCTATCGGCAGCCGCGTGCGAGGAGGGGGGGGGGGGGGGGGGGCAGTTCCGCGTGTTGACGGAGCAGCTGCGCGAGGCCTCCGCCGTGGGTGTTCCTGGGATTTTTCACCATGCGCGACGCGACACGACAGCACCCAAGGTCAGCCGCGGCAGCCTTCAACTGTCGCGAAGCCGGCTGTTCTGCCTCACAAGCTCCTTACGCTTTCGCGTAAAAAAAAAAAGGAAAGGAAAGCATCGAGGTCCCGTATTTCAACGCAGCCTCAGTTTCTTTTTATTTTTACCATTTTGAACCATGTCAAATTGAGCGGCGGCCACTCACTTGGGCGGAGTCAGGGTGCTCGTTTCCTGCGTTCAAAATGCTGTTGGGAGCACTGGAATATGCTAGCGCAGTCAAAAGCATTTTTAAAGCGAAAGCTTTACTACTCCCCTCTGTAGCTTCTTCACCATGTGCGCGAGTTTGACCTTGAACCGAGGAGAAACTACGTGTCAGGTATGACGTCACTCAGCTGCCGCCGCCGAAACCGAGCGTTCGCCTGTTTCTCTTTTACCCTCGCACGCAGGCTGCCGCGGCGCTCCTACTCTCTACACCAGCCGCCATCTGTCGGCGCGCGCGGCACGTTGGCCTGCAGGCGGGTCGCGCCGGCGGCGCGCAGAATGCGTGTTTACGTGTTATTCGCGTTCGTCGGTGATGCGCTCTATGTCCTAACGTATGTGGGTGTGTGCTGTGCATCACTAATCACATTTCTCCAGGCCGTTCTGCAGTTATCTGACACACATTGTTACACACACATCCGAGGGTAGTCGACCACGTAGGGTGCGGACTGGAAACAGGTACTTACAAGCACATTTCTGCTCCGGTGTGTCGTTTGTTGCCGTCTTTTACGTACGATACCATCTATGATAATTTTATGCTTCAGAATGTATATTTATTGATTTGACTCGACGGTGCAGTGATGTGCAAGCGGTAACCGGATCGGGGATCGGCCACCTGCAGACCGACGGTTGTCCAAGCGAAGCGCGTGTTTTCGATCACCAATACGTTTTCGACATCCGTGCGCTGAGCTTGCTATTGTTCCTGTTAAACACATTTCGTGCACGGGGATGTAAGCACGACCGCTACCAATTTAAGTTGCTATTTCCGCGTGTATCTCAGAGGGATCGGCGGGGTAAAGGGCTGACCGTAGTATCTCTCTGCTTTTGGTAGCTGTCTGAATCACAGCAATATATGCGCGATTTTATTACATTCCATGACCAATCTTGGCCGAGTGGCTACGCGACGCTGTCACACGCGCCGAGAGCTTCCGAATAAAATAAACGCGACTTCTGGCCGCAGAATTTGTGAAAGCTGGCCTCTCTGCTGATATTGATTGGTTCAATCTTTGATCAATTAAGAGAAAATACGTTTTTGTGCGCAGATAGCATACACCATGACCAAAATTGTTTTCCCTGCGACTCAGTTGAGCTCACAACGATAATTTGTTGATGTAACTGTCGCACCATGTAGCTGGCGACAAGAAAGCTTTAAACGTGGTGGGTGTTTTATGGCTGGCAGGAAGGATTAAGAGCGCATGGGAATTGAAATTGCATGCTAGATGTGCACATAATGCTTGATACTGACCACAAATGTTTTCTCTGTGATGGAGCACCAAGGTGGTAGCGATATAAGCGCGAGCGCGTGCTAAGAGCCGGTACAATTAACGTGAATGCCGAACTAAATGTCACGATTAACACATCAATTTCACCATTCTGATAACGTAAAGACTTTCTGCATTACAACCACGCTGTGGAAGTATGCTGAACAACGTTCTTTTAGCGCCCGCAGTGCAGTAATTCAAGGCTGTATGCAGGCGCGGCCGCGGAGCTGCCGCAGCCCCGCAGTCCCCAGTGAAAAGCCCGCATCGCGGCGCGCCAGTCGGTGGAAAATGGCCGCGCCCGAGAGCGGCTCTGGATTCTGGCCATCGCTGTTCATTGTGTTCGTTGGTGTTGACAACGTTCTAGACTCCGATGATTTTGAGGAAAGGAAGGGCGCATAACTGGCTACGTGGCAGCGGCGAGAGAGAGATGTGGGCTGCATGCATTAGCATCCCTACACTGCGCGTCTGAGGAAATACGCGAACCGCCTCGCATTCCGCGATGCCCCCCCCCCCCCCCCGGTTTTTTTTTTTTGCATTCTCGATGGCACCGAAGCCTCGCGGGTCTCCGCCGTCTGACATTCCTGCGGCGAGCCAGTGGATTAGTGGTCCCGCCAATTAGCTGAAAGAAAACTTTTCATCCTTCGAGAGACGAAGCGCGGTGCGGCAGGGAAGGGGAAAGCATCAAGCAATAAGGGCAAGAACTCCCCCCGGTGAGAGGGTTTTCAGAATGTTTTCAGTACGTGTTTCTTTTTCTTTTTAGCCAAGCCCTGGGCTCGAAGTTGGGTCCAACCTTCAGGGGCTGTGGCTACCTCCATTGGTTATCGAAGCTTAGGGCGGGCCTCGAAATATGACCGCCCCAACTTCTTTGTTTGCAAAAGCTTTAAAATTGCATGTAAAATCATTGGAGAGCAGTCTTGTCTAGTTTAGCTAGAGGTTCCGACTCTAACCTCTAACTAGACTCTAACCTCGGGTCGATGAGTAAGGTCTTGTCGAGTTTCTCTGTGTGAGATCTTTTCTTTTAATTTACAGTTTGTCTGTGTGACTCAACTTGTAACGCAGTTTGGCAATGTACGTCCTGTAAATATATTTTCTCTTTGTCTCCATCACCTGGCATCAATCATCGTCTGCTCCTTCAGCACCGTCGAATGCACGTTTGGAGAGGTCCTGTGCCCCTCCGAAGAAACACAAAGAACCATCTTGAATTTACTTTTCCCCCTAAATTTACACCCTCATGTCTTAAGATGGTTAGAACGATTTCTTACTAATCGTACTCAATCTGTGCTCATAAACAGCCAGTCGTCTAGCCCCCTACCCGTAACCTCGGGTGTCCCACAAGGACCCGACCTGTCCTGGGTCCTCTTCTTTTTTTGATATATATTAACGATTTACCCTTGCATGTGTCTTCCTCAATCTGCTTGTTTCCTGACGACTGCGTCATTTATCGCACAGTAACTAACATCCCAGACCAAAACGCTCTTCAGACTGACCTTAACAGTGTACAAGAATGGTGCGATCAGTGGCTAATGACTCTTAACCCTAACAAATGTAAGCTCATGTCATTCACCTGAACTCTTAGACCTTTTCGTTCTACTTACACAATAGACAACCTACCAATAGAATCTGTGCTAACATTTAAGTACCTAGGCATCACACTAACAACTAACCTATCCTGGAATGCGCACATTTCCAACATAATTTCATCAGCCAACAAAAAACTAGGTGTAAGGTCGCGCTTCACCAACGCGTACATTTTTTTTATTCCCTTGGCTTGCGGGCCTCCGGTCTACGCTCCCCCCCCCCCCTACCCCCGCAAGCAGTGGCAAAGGCGCAGGAGGAACTGGCTGATTGACCACTGTGACGGCCGAAGACACCTGGCTTTGTTAAGCGCGCCAAGAAAGCATGCGAGGCGCATACAACGAGCACGTGGCGGCGCTTGGTCTTAGGCAGCATTCCCACTGCGGCAGAATGCGGACCACCTCGCTTTCCGCGATGGGCCTCTTTTTTTTCTTCTTTTTTTGGCATTCTCGATGGCACCGAAGCGTCGCGGTTCTCCGCCGTCTGACATTCCTGCGGCGAGCCAGTGGATCAGTGGTCCCGCCATTTAGCTGAAAAACAACTTTTCATCCTTCGAGAGGCGACGTGCGGCATCAAGCAATAAGGACGAGAACTCCTCCCCCCCCCCCCGGGAGAGGGTTTTCAGAATGTTTTTTGTATGTGTTTCTTTTTCTTTTTAGCCAAGCCCTGGGCTTGAAGTTGGGTTCAACCTTCAGGGGCTGTGGCTACCTCCATTGGTTATCGAAGCTTAGGGCGGGCCTCAAATATGACCGCCCTAACTTCTTTGTTTGCAAAAGCTTTAAAATTGACCATCTGCGGAAAAGTTTCTGCGCATCTGTGGTGAAGGCGCAGGCTGCGCCCTCTAGGCGGTTTGGTTTTTGGTTGGAAAACATGAGCCGGCCGTGCATTCCTGCGCTGTAGTGCGACGACTGATGTGAGCTGTAACTGTCACGTAACTGACATGTAACTGCAACGCGTTTTATCTAAGCTAACCACGCGTTTTGCAACAGCGGGACTTGTATGTAATAAAGGCCGCGACGAGATACACAAGGCGCAAAAGACGAACCCGTTGATGGGACCAGTAATGCGCACATCCAGCACGTTTCGAAACGGGTGTTGCTACTTTATTTCGCGCTTGCTGCCAAGTACACACTGCTCGGTCGTTCTAGAAGAGTTTTGCCACCGACGCAGGAAAACCGAATTATATAAACTAGTGTGAGCATTCACCATAAATGCTACAATGTGCTACCTGGACAGCGGGAGCACGGCCGACCGCAACTTCGCGCCCGTTAGCACGCAAAGCAACGCTCTGCCGTATCAGCACGAGCCGGGATTGAGATAGTACAACGGGTCGTTTACTAATCAGCTAAGTGTGCCCGCAGGCAAAAGGTGTGTTAAGTTAGCAGAAACTCCCGAAAAAGGCTGGTCTTCCAGCCGAAACGTCGTGAATTAAATCCTGCTATGGTTCTTCAATTTTTGGTGATTGTATATGATATTGACCAAATCAGCTACCAGAAATCACTTCTATATATATATATATATATATATATATATATATATATATATATATATATATATATATATATATATATATATATATATATATATATATATATATATATATATATATATATATAAGGCAAATGAAGTGAGGGGCTCGTGCCAACAGTCACCGAAACGAAGGTGCATAGGGGAATGTTTCAATTTTTTTAATATCTAGTGCCAATCAATTAGTTTTTTTTAAAGAAAATTACTTATCAAGCAGCAGAAAAAAACAACCATGCCGCCGGTGGGATCCGAACCCACGACCTCCGAATATCGCGTCCGGTGCTCTTACCAACTGAGCTACGGCGACGGCTGTCCAATCTGCTGCTTTCGTGGGTATTTATGTTTAGCGTAAGCGAACCTTGAGAGTTGTTTATATATATATATATATATATATATATATATATATATATATATATATATATATATATATATATGCTACGATGAAAAACTTCCTCGATTGCTGATATCATAAGAAGAGAGTTGAAGTACACTTGAAACTTTTATTTAGTAACGGTTTCGAACGGTGGACTGTTCATCATCAGGGTAAGATAATTGGGAACACCAAGGTCCAGACTCCTCTCTTCGACTGAGGGAAAGGAGGAGGGTAGTCAAAGCAACACCCTCTAAATACTTTCTTCAGGCCTCTCCAGGCCCTCCTTTCCACACGCGCTACGTCACGCCAAGTGTCCGGTCAGGCTGCTCACCAAGCGCGGCTCCGCTCCGCTCGGTTGTCTCCCTCGATGTGCTCGCGCTTGCCCGGGCAAGCACAGACACGAACGCAGTCTTGCAGTGAGCGTCTAGCTGCTGCTTGAGTCTTTCAGCCTGGCGTTGGGTGCATTTCCGTTCGCTCCTCGCACGGCTGTGTCTGTTTCGTGTGGCCGTTTCTTGTGTGGCGTGCGTACCTGTGCTAGCGCACGAATGGGAAACTGATTGCCTGCCGTGTAGCGAGTGCAACTTCGTGAAACATGGGCCGGTGCTGTGTTCCCGGGTGCCGCGGGAACTACCAGAATGGTCCCAAAGTACGTGTTTATTGCTTCCCAAGAGACGAAGTACGAAGAAAAGCCTGGTTGCGAGCCATTCCACGGAAGGATTTCACACCTACAGAGCATTCGAGGGTAAGACTGAAATATTGCTTAATAGGCGCTGGTAATTATCTTAGTTGTGAGCTGTCGCTCCCGGAAAGGCATGCTGTCTTTGTAGGCAATGATATCACTTCTTACACTTATGTATGAATTGTCCAGGAAGCATTTAGTTCTGTGGATGTGCATAAGGCTTGTGTAAAAGCTGTGTAAATATGTAAAAGCTGTTCACTATTCAGACTCTTTTTACTTAGTGTTTTAGGCAATGGAGAGTCATGGCGAATGGCCTTGCTTCATTTTCTCGTGCAGGTGTGTGAACTGCACTTCCACGCAGGCGACTTCATTACGACGTTGTCACACCAAGATGAACTGACAGGGAAAATAATAGAGGTGAAGCGTGACAGGCTACAGTTGAAGATTGATGCTGCGCCTTCTGTTTTTCCAAACTGCCCAAAATACTTGTCCTCAACGCCTGGACGGAGTGAATCGCCAGAGACGAAAAAAGCAAGAAGGGAAAACGCTGCTTTGCAGGAGGCTATGAGGAAGTCACTTCAGTCTAATGAGCTTGAACAGAAAAGAAACAAAGTTTCATCTTACGAGGAGTTCAAATCTAAGTTGCCTGGAATCTGCAACACGAAATTCTGGACCGTTTCTGTCGATGAGCAGTGCGTTAGGTTCCTTCTCATCGAGAATGATCCTTCACCTAATGTGAAATGCGCCTTGGTAGTTCTCCCTGATCTGTCACTTTCTGTTTTCTTGAATGGAGTGAAGCTTCTGTCGCTTCCTTCAGGCAGGATTCTGCCAGCTCAAGTATGCGACACCTCCAGCCTGTCCTTGCTGCTAGAAGAACTCGAGATAGGCTTGCATAATATACCTGAGGTGACGAAAGAGTCGAAACATACTAAAGTATTGCAGTTTGTCGGTTCACTGCTTGCAGACCTCATTGAGGACAGTGATACGACGAAAGAACAGTCTTCTTTGCTGAAATTTCTGGTTGAGCAGATAGAGCTTCTCCTCGCGAAACAGCATGTGTATAGCGCAGAGCTGCTGGTATTCGCCAGTATTTTGAATTCAATTTCTCCTCACGCATATCACTTCACAAGAGCTGCATCAAGAATCATTCTGCCCCATCCTTCCACACTGCGCCGTGTTTGCTCAAATTACAAAGCTGACCCTCTTGTGGAGCAAAATCAACCGCACTGTCTCTCCTACATCCGAGAACGAGTCAAATCAATGAAAGACCACGAGAAGACAGTGACCCTGATGATCGATGAGATCCACATAAAACCATACTTCGACTACAAAGGGGGCACAATAGTAGGATCGTCGGTTCATTCAACGGAACCAGCAACAACAGCCCATGTGTTCATGGTACAATCACTCCTTTCTGCAAACAAGGACGTCATTCACATATTACCTGTGAGCAAACTGAGCGCAGAAATTTTGCACGAGCATGCTAAGAACATAATCATTAATGTTGAGAAAATGGGGCTCAAAATTATCGCTGTGATAACGGACAACAATGCTCTGAACCGCAAGATGATGTCGTTATTTGCTACAAGTCCTCAGGTGAGCATTGTCTATCCCCATCCAGCCGATAACGCTCGCCCTCTTTTCTACGTGGTCGATCCTGTGCATCTCTTGAAGTGCATTAGGAACAATTGGATTAACCAGAAAAACCCTGGAACATGCCTCTATTTCCCTGAAATGGACTTGAGTGGAGCAATGCCCGAAGGGCCTCCTCGTATGAAAGCTGCTTCTTTCGCAGCTGTGCGGCAGCTTTATTCTTCAGAGAAGACGTCGCTTGTGAAGGCTGCTTACAGACTGAACGCAAAAGCCGTGAATCCAACCTCAATGGAGCGGCAAAATGTAAAGCTCGCTCTCGACGTCATTAATCAGTTTGTTTCAAATGCCCTCAGGACACATGGTTCCGCGTTCAAGATTCCTCAAGCTGAGTCGACTGCTCTTTTCATTGACGTTATCCTCACATGGTGGCAAATAGTCAATGTTAAGACCCCTTGCAAAGGCCAGAGGCTAAGGGACAGCATGCAAGACCCTGTAAGGTCTGTTGATGACACACAGTTAGCTTTCCTGAGCGGCGTTGTGGACTGGTTGGACGCTTGGGCAAGAATAAACATCACCAGTGGCTCGCTGACGAAAGAGACTCACAGTGCTTTGCGACTGACATGCTATTCTCTGGTAGAACTCTCGCGCTACTGCTTAGAAGAACTTCACTTCAAGTACGTACTGCTGGGCAAATTTCAGACGGATGCGCTAGAAGACCGGTTCGGCCGTTACCGCCAGCTGGCAGGATCACAGTACCACATTTCCGTGCGTCAGCTCTACGAATGTGAGAAGAAGCTTCGTCTTCAAAAACTTTTGACATTTCCACGCGAGGAAACAGAGTTTGAAGACGTAAGTGAGGATCTTGTCCCATGCAACTTTTCTGTGGCTGTCAGCGACGACGATATTACACACGCCCACTCTGACATGGATGCTATTGTCTACATTGCAGGATACGCTGCTCATGCTGCTTTAAAGAAGCTTTCATGTTCTGCTTGCTTCAGCACATTGGTGATTGAAAATCGAGAGATCGAAGCGGAAAATACTGCCATGATAGCTAACCTGTCGAGAGGAGGGCTGAAGTTTCCCCAGCCATGCACAGTTCACATGGTACTGATGACTAAACTAGTTGCAGAGAAGTTGTCTTTTGGAGCAACCGCGGAAGATTTTCTCTCCTGTAGAAATCAACGTGGTGTCGTGATTTCACAGACGATTTCCCTCCTGGACGAACACGACATTGAGACATGTGAAAATGGCCACACTGCACAAACTCTCCTGCGCTTGGTAGTACGCGTTGCAACCAACGTTGTTCTAAACAACTTTTGCAAACTAAGAAATGATGCCATACAAGACAATGCGCAGCAGAAGGCCGCAGCCCGGAAAGCAGCAACGCTTAAGAAGAAGTAAGTTTTATTCCCAAGCAATAAAAATGCTTTGCGCACACTTCATTGCTGGTGTCTCGTCGTTTTTTATTGTAAGGGTCAGATTAGCTGTACAAATACTCAACAGCGCAACATTATTGTGAGTGTCATTATTGCTGTGTGTGAAAGCTTTAAGCAAAACACAATACAGAATAAAACTAACACAATGCGCAGTAGACGGTGTTTTTTTTTTCAATGTTCACGAACTTCTACTTTAACAACTAGATATACGCATGTGCGGTCTGTGCGGATGGATTTTACCGCACGGCAGACATCATGTACGTGATAGAACCTAATAATTAGATGATTAATTGAAATTAACTAATCAATTTTTTATTATAATGACCAATAATGCGAAATTGGCGGCCGTATGCTAAATTGTTTATTATAAAAAACTGTATTAGCAGCTCGAACTTTCTTGACAATAAGGTGTTCTGCAATAAAAAAAATATATAAAGCAGATAAAATGATAGCCTAAGGCGCGCACAAACTAGCGAATTTCTTTTCTGCAGCAACGACAAAAATGAAAATGAAGGAATCACTTATAAGGCAGCTACGTACGGCAGTACCCGAATAGTGCAGACGGGCGCGGCGCGCTGAAATCGCGGAGCGCGGGGCCTGCACGGTCCCTTGGCGTGACGTCACGCGGCCGGTGGAGAGGCCTTAGCATTGAGAGGGTGTTGGTCAAAGGAACAGACGAGAAAAAAAAGGGGGGGGGGGGGGGGAGAAAGGGGAGGTTAAAGACAGTGGGGGCAGAGAGGGGTGAGTTGTCCACAAGGAAAAAAAGGTGGTGCATGGGGCGCCGACAAGAATTATTATTGGGGGAAGCCTCCTTCGGCGGAAGCGAGAGGTTCGAACACGAGGAAAGAAAATATCATACACAAGAAAAGAACAAAGAAACGGAAAACAACACTGCGCGCATATGCCTAAGAGCGCGATGCGTTCCCAACGGGTGTGGCTGTTAACAGTTAAAATGTAAGTTACGGAGGCGGTGCGGGCCGGCCAAACGCCGCGCAGAAACCCGATCCCGCAGCCGGGCGCCGCGAAGTGCCCAAGGGCGCCTCCGCCCCGCGTTTCGTCGCGGAGACAAAAAGAGGGCTCCTTCCTATAAAAAATGTTAAATGTTAAATGTTAAAATGTAAGTTACGGTGGCGGTGAGGCCGGCCAAACGCCGCGCAGAAACCCGATCCCGCAGCCGGGCGCCGCGAAGTGCCCAAGGGCGCCTCCGCCCCGCGTTTCGTCGCGGAGACAAAAAGAGGGCTCCTTCCTATAAAAAAAAAGGAAGGAAACTGAGAGAAACTGAGAAAAGAAACTGAGAGACAGGAGAGTAACAGAAAGCAAATGGGGAACGAAGGCGCGAAATCGCCCAAGTGTACGTTATTGCAATGGGTTACTGTCCTATATGGAGCATCACGCTCTACTATCTTCAAAGGAAAAAAGAAATAAAGAAAAATAAAATATATAAAATATATAAGAAGTTGAGGGGGGAATATGCAATATGCTTTGCTGTCAGCACTGTTTTCTCTGGTCATGAGCAAGAAAGAATGGCAGGGGGAGGAGAAGGGCGGCATGTGGAAGCAGGCACGCAAATTGGCATGACCTCAGGCGATGCAGTCGGGGTGCTGTGAATTTCAGTAGGGCTAGGACTATGATCTCTGAAGTGTGGAGAGAGTACCAGGGTTTTCATTTATACCGGCCTGCACAGTATTAAACTGATATATAAAGTATGATTCTCGTTTCTCACGCTCACGGGTATTTTGGAAGCCGCTATGTAGCAGCGTAACTTTTAGTTTGTGAAACTCGTGACCATCCTGGGAAAGATGTTTCGACAGGGGGAGGAGAGGAAGAGATCTAGTGTTCGCGCGGTGGTTGTTGAATCTAATTCGGAAGGAATTCTCGGTTTGGCCAATGTATTGCATCTGACAATCGCCACACTCGTGCATGTATACTACGTTACTACTGTCACATTTCAAGTTAAGTTTTCACGGATGGAGTGTTTGAAGTTAGAGTTTGTGCTTTGAGCTAGTGTTGTTGTCCGCATGTGCTGGCAAACTCCTGCAAGGTAGGCAACCCGCACGCTTTCCCTTATTGACAGAGTGAACTACATAATTATGTATGATTTTTGGTAGTCTGTAGGTAACCCGTAGAACTGTTGGAAAAATTTTTGACAGTCGATCGTTTTGTTCGATTATGTTGAAATGTTTTTTCAGAATTTTGTTGACATTAGGAAGGTTGTTTGAGAAGGTTAAGACGAGATTAAAGCGGTGTTCATTTGCGGTTGCTGATGGGGGATCCCAAAACATTTCGTTACGATTTTTTGCTTCTGCTTTCCTAATGGCATCATCAATAATAGAGGCCGGATAGCATTGGTGCCTCAGAACCTCCCGCATAGGTTAGAATTTTCTTTGAAGTCTCCTGGTCGTGAGTAGATCCGTTTGAATCTGATGGCTTGGGAATATAGAATTAAAGTTTTGCAGTGGCGTGGGTGGCAGCTCTTGTAATGAAGGTACAGTTGCCTGTCCTTGGGCTTTCTATAGACACTGGTGATTAAGCTACCCTTCTCCATTCGAATTGAGACGTCCGAGAAATTAATTTGACTGGTGGAGTAAGTGTGTGTGAAACAGAGGTTTGGATGTATGTTAATTGTTAAATGCTGAAATAAACTGGATGAGTTGGTCCTCGGTTTTCGTCCATACCATATGTCGCCTAGGAAGCGTTTGTAAAAAGCCCTTTTTGTTGGGTATGAGCGGTGTTGTGATCGGAGGCCCCGACAGCGGGAACAGACGAGCCCGGCAGGCGCCATCGAACTATGTTTGACCAAATGTGCTGTCGTCCTGAGAAGAGAATTAGGAACGGCTCCTGGCGACGGCTAGCTGTGACGAAAGGCCTCTAATCCCTTCGTCCGGAGTATGGAATGCGGCATTTCTCCCGAACTGCGCCCTCACGTGGACTGGCAGAAAGGCCCGAACAAAGGCGCCGGACCCTCCTCGCTCGCTTGCACCTGCGCGGCCAGACAAAGCGGGGGCGGACACGGCTGATTCATTTTACCCTCTGGAATTCACTGGGACCGTCAGGACGCATCTTTCCACGGAGGGGATCACCGCCTAGAAAGCCAACGACCTTATGCACATGGTCAACCCGTTGGAAACCACATTCCAGGACCTCAAGGCGCCAGGATTCCTTATCGCCTGTGCACGCGTTTGTGAGGGCGGAGCGGTCACGGGGTTAGGGCGGAGACTATGAAGAGTGTATCTTCCCATTGGACGCTTGATCAGCCACCGGTTTCCCTAGCTAGGTGCCTAGGGAATATCCACTGTATTTAAGCCGCAATTTGGCTGGTTTCACAGCACTTCATCTGACTTTTGGTCTCCCTGCTTCTGTTGTAAATATGTAAATAAACCTTCAAGTTTACCAACCCTCCTGAAGGCTTCCCTCCGTCGTCTGCAGAGTTCATCGTCATGCGGTGAAGACCACGGTCCCGATACCCAAGCAAATCAACGGATAAACTCCGATTCAATGCTATGCATACATATGTTGGCATAGTTTGGCGCCAATTTCGTTCCCATAGCGGTACCACTCGTTTGTAGGTAAAAGGAGTTGTTGAATTCGAAAGGGTTGAGTTTGAGGACCAGGTTAGTAAGTGCAGCGATGGTACTTTGGCTAGGAGCATCAGCGCTTTGGTGTTTTCCATAGGATGCGACCAGAGCTCGGATGCCATCATCATGCCGTATGTTAGTATACAGAGACACTACATCAAGGGTGTATATATATATATATATATATATATATATATATATATATATATATATATATATATATATATATATATATATATATATATATATATATATATATATATATATATATGCAAAGTTGAGAAACGCTTCATTTAGACAGATTTATTTTCAGTCGACGTTTCGGACAGAGCCTGTCATTTCTCAAGACTGAAGTTACAGTGATTTTGCTCCCCTTCTTAAGAGTTGGAATTGGCACACATGTCCGCCACATGAACAGAGCAACAAACAATCGGATGCTGGAAAGAAGATGGGAACAAAAGAAAAATACTAAAACAGGGAGAAAGAAATAAAGAGAAAAAGAAAAACGCGCTGTCGCCCCCTGTCCACCGAGCAGCCGCGGGGAGCGGGCAGGAATTGTCGAAGCCGCAGTTCTTCGCAAGTTCGCGTAACTGAGCAACATAAACCTCGGACAGGCTCACCAGGGTTCTGTAAACATATCTTGAACCGCGATGGTTGTGGTGGTAAGCATTTATTATTTACAAGGAGGTATTCGGGCCTAGGCCCTATGGCCCAGGTCCTCACAAATCTAGGTGGAGCTCCTATTCCGGAGCCCCAATGGCGTCTAGCGCCGCTCGCGCCCTGGCGACCAAGGTCCGTTGGGACTGCAGGTCATGGCAGCGGAGCAGCGCCTCCGCCCTAGAAGGGTGGGAGATGAAGGATTGGGAAGGGTGGGCATTGGAAGGGCAGGCCCAGACCATATGGAAAACGTCCGAGAACGTCGCTCCGCACATCCTGCAGCCACCATCAAATTCTAAATTGGAGTGTTTCAATACTGCCGGGCACAGCATTGTATTTGTAAAAATTTTGAGATGAAGCCGTTCGTCTGCTCTCCGGAGACCCTTACAGGGTTCCGGAAAGCGACGATGACTGTCCTTATAGTATGTAGTGATGTCTTTTAATGTAATTAGCGATTGGGTAGGCCCGTAGTAGGCTTCCTGAGCATGTGTGAGTGCCCGGGGAGAGAGCGCGCGGGCCGCCTGATCGGCTGACTGCCCTGGAGTCCCTGGTGGCCGGGAGCCCAGATGAGTTTACAGTTTGGAGGGGCGCTGGACCGACAGCAATTTTGTAGGATGCGCCAGGCGAGAGGAGGTATCCAACCCAGCTCATAGCTCCGACAGGCCTCCTTCGAGTCGGTATAATGTGTTTTACTTGTGGGAGGGAGAGTGCGAGCGCAATCGCGATTTCCTCCGCGTGTGTAGTGCTGTAGGCGCGGAAAGTGAGTCCTGCCACTGTGGTGTTGTCGTGGACCACTGCTGCGGTGAACCACCCTCCACGGTACGTGGGGACCGGCAATGTCCACGTAGTACACGTGTTGTTGTCGACCATAATGTCGCTCCAGTGCTTCCGCACGCGCCTGGCTACGACCATTGTGGTCAGAGTGACATGTAGCGGGGAATGAGTCGGACCCTGAGGACGCGTCTCCAGGGTTCCGGCGCTCGTACCCGTTCCTCAAATGTGATGGTGTGTTGGATGTGGAGTCGGTCAAGAATGCAGCGACCGGATGGCGTTTGTGATAGGCGCGTATATTGGTTGACGAGATGGGCATCTTGGAGTTCCCGATAGGTGTTGACCACCCCCAGGTCCAACAAACGCTGGTTGGATGTGGTAATCGGAAGGTCAAGAGCCCGTTTGATGACTTTGCGGTGCATGACCTCGAGTTGGCTCTCGTCGTGTTTGCGCATGTGAAGGTAGGGGGTTGAGTAGAGAATTCTACTCGTTACAAAGGCATATGCCAGCTGCAAGGGATCTTTGCTTCGGAACCCCCCCACGCTTGTTGGAGACTCGGCGGACCATACGGCCCACCTGATCACCATACATGCGGAGTTTTGCCAGTGTTGTGACCGGTCTGCGTTGTTGGTGAATAAAGAGACCGAAGATGCGGATCTCCTTGGCCTCTCTAATCGGACTCGAAGGGAGTGTGAGGTGAATTGAAGTGTCGTCCCGAGGAGAGGATCGAATAAGGACAAATTCTGATTTGTACCACAGTATGCAGCGTAAGTGTCCACTGCTACTGCTGCCTGTTGTAGGCAGGCCTCCATGTGTCCGAGATTGCCTTCTGTTGCCCAGATAGAGATATCATCCGCATATAGGGCATATTGGATGCCGGGCATAGAGCTTAATTTTGCGGGAAGGTCTTTCATTGCGAGGTTGAAGAGGAGGGGAGATAAAACCGCACCCTGTGGTGTACCCCGGGATCCGATGGTATAGGGTCCATGTTCCTTGTCTTGAATTCGAATGTAGGCCTGACGACCCGTGAGAAATTGGCAGATGTATCGGTATGTATTCTGACCACAGTTGGTATCTTGCAGGTGGTTAAGTATTACTTCATGTTTCACATTATCAAAGGCTCCTTTCAAATCCAAGGCCAGGACTACCTTGTAATTGTGATGGAGTTCTTTGGGCTCTAATATGTCATGATGGAGTTGTAGAAGGACGTCTTGTGCGGATTTCTGTGGTCGGAAACCAAACATAGTGTCTGCAAAAGTGTGACGTGTTTCGAGGTAAGTGGACGGCGTTCTGTCGTTGCTGAGAACAGGGGGTCGCAAGTGCTGAGCGCGGTTTGAAACACATCTTCGCCTTTCGTGACTTCACTCAATCGAGGTCCCTGCTCCTTCGTTTTAAAATTGCGCTCGTGGCGGGAGGCGTTCCGGAACGACGCTGACCTACGACGCCACGCAAATGCAGAAGCATAGCTTTGCGCCGGGATGCAGCAAACTCAGGCGCCAGACGCCTCTAAGTAGGTAGAAAACAGTGCCTTCCACTGGTTCCATATTATTGGTGGCTGGCCCGGGGTTTCCAGGAATGTACGAGGGGGTGTAAGATTCCGTGAAACTCATAGTAAAGGTTTACCTCGTCGGCACGTTGTTATATTGTAGATGCAAGATCGAACGACACGCCGGAGCGAGCGATGTCATGTTGACTCCAAGTTTCCGACGACACCACCCTCTACTTTTCCTGCGTCACGTATGCGTGGTGTCAAGCAGCATGCATGTGACTGAAACTGAAACTCTGAAGAAGCGGAACTGAAAGAAAGAGAACCGAACTGAAAATAAGAGAAACTGAAACTGCCGCACAGTTCATTACCTGATGGACACAACAGCATCAGCATCATTGCTGAAGACGAAACATGGTGTTTTCAATACGATCCTCAAACAAAGAGGCAGAGCGCCAAATGGCGGTCCACAAGCTCTCCGGCGTCGAGAAAGGTGTACCGACAGAAGACCAAAATAAAGACGATGCTGATAGTTTTTTTCGATGCCAGAGGTGTCATACGCCACGAGTTCGTCCCACAAGCGCAAACGGTGAATCAGTAGTTTTATATCCGCGTGCTCCAACACATGCGTGATGCACTGCGACGCTGTCGCCCTGACTTATGGGCATCTGGACAATGGAGCTTTCTCCGCGATAACGCAAGGTCGCACAGGGCTCTCAGCGTGACAAAATTTCTCGCCAAGCACAGCATTACTGTACTTCACCATCCGCCACACTCGCCTGATCTCTCCCCATGCGATTGTTTCCTGTTTCTTCGTGTGAAGAGAGCCCCAAAAGGTCGCTGAATGGGGAGCGTGGAGGCCATTCAAGACGCCGCGACAAAGGAACTGGCAGCCCTGCCAAAAGAAGCGTTTTCCAACTGTTTCCAACACCTCAAGGATCGTTGGAAGCTGTGTATAGACTGCAAGGGAGACTAATTCGAACGGGTGCTGCACGAATGATTTCAATGTTAAACGCATTTTTTTAATGGACTCAGTCTCGGAACTTTACGGACAAAGCTTGTAGGTATACACTGTGCTGTTGGGATGGGGTAGCGTCATCCCACCGCTGCCACCAGTTATTGGATCTCAGGTAGCAGCATCCCACCGCTGCCACCAGTCGTTGGATCTCAGGCAGTGTGACTGGGCCGGAGAAAAGACGAGGACGATCGGAGGAAGAAAACTGGGAAAACTTTATACAAGGACTATCTACAGTATGTACAAGTACGGGCAACTGAGAGTGCTTCTCAGTAAAGAGAGCTTCTTAGGAGTCGGGAGTCTCTGATACCTCTCAAGAAGGGGCTCTCCCTGGCATCAAACCAGCAGCTCCTTAAATACTCCTCGTATTCCCCAGATCCCTAGCTGGGGAATACAGTTCGAAGAATCATGTCCAATCACACGATGGCACTGAGGTACCACCCACGGTAGGGCGGTCCTGATGCTTCTTCGCAGCTCGGTCGAGGGAAAGGGAACAGGACCCGGTCACGTTGTCGTCCCGGCGGCTTCCAGGTGGCCGCGCACGTGCATCGGGAGTGCAGCTGCATGACACAGGAATGCAGGCTGTCTCCCCGCAGGTGTCGAAAGAGCTTGACTGATGACCGGAACGCGGAGGCTCTGTCGCATGTGCGGCACTCGGGCAATTGTTCAAATCCAGCGTGACTAAAGGGGACCACTGGGCGAGGACCGGAACGAATACGCTTATGGTCGTCGCTGGCATTCCTGTTGAGCACTATCGTTGCTATGGGGCGCTATTGTCGTTCCCTCTGGCAGTGCTGCAGTCACGTCTCTTCGCCGAATTCCACAGCAGGAAGTAAGCGCGATCACAACAATGCGGGGTGTTACAGGGAAGAGTTTAAATAATTTCCAAAACAGGACTTCTGAGGCAAAAATACGGCATTCGTGGCACGGTAATGCCAGCATTGGCGCACACCAGAACACCGGTGAATCATCTTAGCTACTAAGCTGGTTAAACAATTTCTAATAATTAACTTTTAAATAATATATTTAGGCTCCTGATTGCAATTAGAGATCTGTAGCCGGTCGTTAGTAGCCGCCATACCAGTTTTTACAATTTCGAAAACGCGATTGCCCTCTTCGCTGGAGCTGGAAAAAAAAACTGTTTAAATAAACCACTGCTACTACTATACTACTACTTGATATCAACACGCGCCGAGGTATGGCAAAAGAGCATTCACATGGGCTGACAACAATGCATCACAACTTTAGAATACATAGCTGCATGAAAGATGACAGTGAAAGAGAAAAGCGCATAACATCATGAAAATATGGATAACAACACGAAAAAAAAAATATGAGGATGAAAAGAAATGAGAGATGGGGATAAAAACCGTGCAAAGAACGGCAAAAGAACAAGATAAAAAGCACATTAAGTGTGGCGCGAGTCTAATCTCCGCTTGTCTTTTAACTTGTTTTATCTTTCTGCCCCCCCCCCCCCTAACTAAACTAGGCAATTATAGAAACTTAGCTGAGGCCAATATGTAGGCACGGGTACACTTCCATTTTTAGAGGCCCGTGTACTGTGCGCGCGATGTCAGTGCACGTTAAAGAACCTCGGGGGGTCGAAATTCCCGGAGCTCTTTCCTACGGCATCGCTCATAGCCTGGGTCGCTTTGGGACTTTAAACCTCTTAAACCATAAACCAAACTTCCAGTTTTATTTCCTTGTAATGTGAATGCAGAGGACGCAATGCAAGTGTTGTATCGGCCACAAAAGCTAAAATTTTTTATCACAGAAAGGGCGTCTTGGGTATCGTTCTGGCAGTCAGTGCACCACTACTGCTAGGCTTCCACGACAACATTTAAACTTATCTCGCCCCCTTTAAAAAATCCTATAAAGCTGAGATCCTCTACGCTACACCAGAACAAGCAGTCCCACTGTGGACTTTCACCATCCATATTCATCAATACCATATTCTCCTTTTCATGATGAATTCGCACACATGGAATATTTGGTTTCTTGTAGAGGCTGTCGAGAGTGCAAGAATAACGAAAGCTGATTTGCAACCTCTTTGGATACCCCTTAATTATCATAGCCATAGTGAAATAGACATCCCTACCGGGTACCTGGTCTATATGCGCTTAATCTGGCTGGTATCACATATGGCGAATGCAATGTAACGCTTTCGAAAGTAAAGTTGTGACATACCCAGAAACTCCGGAAAAACGAATTTTTAACGGGAAATTGTTTATTAATGGGATGCAATTTTTTCATATATCGTAAAATAGCACTACAACCATCAATTTATCCTTAGATATCCTATCGGCAGGCTTGAGTTTTTTTCCCTATCGTCAGAAACATTCTCAATTGATTATCTACGGCAGTTCTAACTACTCATTGCGAGCGGTACCCAAACTTTAGAAGGAAGGTTTTTCTACACAAAAACAATAAAAATTGCCAAAATATTCCACTAACTTTGTAGCAGAAAGACTAGTCGTAAATAAAGCAATACATTTTATTTAGTCTAAAAGTTAACGCTAAAAGCTTGAAATCTTTGCCGGTAGCTTGTCGGCAGCTAAAGCCAGAAAGAATCCGAGCAACACTAACCCTATTTTCAGATAGTCAAGAAAAAGCTGCAAAGACTGCAGCGATACCAAATATTTTAACTTATGTCAGGGGATGAAATGGAAATACCGGCAATAGAACAGAAGATCGCCTGGCGAAGGAAGCGCAAGATACTGGACAGAAGGAAAAGCTGCCGATAGCTACGCAGTTTGTAAGAAAGCAACTGCAAATGGAACTTGGACATAAATGAAATAACATCTGGCAGAACGAAGGAAAGAGTACATTTGCATTTCAGTGGGTTACGAGCGCTAAGCAAATACAAGGAACATTTCCTACAAATCACTACCTATCACAAGCCATCACTGGACACACACGATTTGCATTTTTCTTCCAGCGAGTCAACATTAGTGGAGAGAGCAATTGCCGCTGTGATAAGTACAAGACTTCGACCGTTACCTGCAGAATTTTCCCTTAACGGACCACGAAAGAAACATATTGACAGGAAAGCTGGAAAAAAAAAACAGGCAAAGAAAACGTTAGAGAATAAAAGATCAAAAGCCAGTTAAAATATTACTGGACGTGGTGAAGAATATACTAGAGAAATCATACGAATAACATAATACCTGCGTTGACCTCCACTGTCACTCCTGTGGCTGCAAGGCAGAGGGCTAGCATTCTTTCACGGGGCCAACATACCCTAGGAGATGTGTCATTTATAACTGTGTAATATCCCGTAAGGGTAGGCTGTGTGCCTGTTTCTTGTAGACAGATCACGTCCGGAGTTATTGTAGCGTTTTGAATGAAGGATTTTAGGGAACTTTTTTGCGGTTGAGGTTACGACAGTTCCACTGCCATATCTCTAAACTTTCTTGATGGTAGGTATTTCTATGCTGCGCCATCCTGACTAAGGACTGATTCGGAATCGCTTACGTCGCCTGAGACGGTCGAGCGACGGTAGGCTTTCATTCTTGTATTTTCAAGCGTGGCTGAACGCTTTCGCGGTCCGTGTTCAAGTTCACATACAGTCCTGCTGCGGAGATCATCGTGAGCGGTGCCAAACTGTTGCAGTTGAGAGCCGAATTGCTGTAACTGCGTAAACATTTGCTTTTGCTGTGTTAACTATATTCTGAAGGATTTCTTGCATTGTACCAAAATTAGCCATGGGCACATATTGAGGGGTGTCTGATAGAGGTTGGGCGGCAGCGGCCACGCTCCGCGTCGGACTACGGGAAGCTGAGGCGCCGCATTTTTCAGGGAAAGTGGGAGTGGCGACGCTTTTTGCATCGGACGTTGACGGCAGTGGCGGCTGGACACATGCTGAGGGCTGAACCGTGTCCGGGTTCATAGGAGATGCGGAATTGGCATTTTCTAAGCGTTTGAGTCTTTCATGAAGCGCGGCTATTTGGAAGCTGAACTCTCGGTTAACGCGTTCTAAATGGGTACAGCTAGTGCACTGTGTATTACTATGTGTTTGAGCTGAGGAGGCAGCAACCTGATTCCAGCCTACCTTGGTATTGTTGCTGCTGTCGTGCTGCGCCACCTTGATATGTTTGGAGTTCTTTTCCTTTCCTTGGGAAGTAGCGTTCTTGTTCTAAGGCTCGTGCTGCGCCACCTTGATATGTTTGGATTTCTCCTTTCCTTGGGAAGTAGCGTTATTGTTCTGAGGGTCCGAAGGTAGGTTGTTGCTGCTCCGAATTAATGAGCGGGTTCTGGATCGGGACCGGCTTCTGCTGGGGCGTCCGGAATCTTCCTCCGAGCTTAGCCAGCGCTTGCAAGAACCTTTGCCGATTGCAGGGCCATCGGCTGGGCTGAAGCGAACAGCTGCTTTCCTGCTCGCCTGGCCTTGGTCTTGCGGCTTACTCGATGACGGTCTAGTAGGCTTCAGCTTGCCCTTGCACTCCCTGGTTCCGGTAGGGTGGGCTTCAGCACACAGCACACACCTAACTTCGCACGTGTGGGTTTGTTCAGGATTGTGTTCACGACATGCACGGCACACACGGACGTTTGGAGTTGGGCACACGTCTGATCGATGACCTGTGCGGAGGCACACATAACATACTTGTCGAGTAGGCCTCTCTGGGTGGCATTATTCTTCACCGCCGTAATAAATGACGAAGCGTGGGATTGTAGGGCCGTCGAATGTCAGTACTGCCGTCTTTGATTTTCCGAGCATTCTTGCCTGTAGAATTTGCACTCCTTGTGTGCGCACACGGAGATGAGCCATCAGCTCTTCCGAAGTAGTGCCAGGCTCTACGCCATGAATAACTCCGCGGGTAACGTCGTCTGGGGCTGCCACATAGGCATTGACGTCATGTGCTTCTCCGCCAAGAGTGAGCTGGTTAATTCGACGTACTGCATGCATCAGCAGCTTCATCGTAGGGTGTGCTCACTACGATTATATTTGATCCCGGATGAATGCGAACCAAAAGTGTGGTGTCGTCACATTTACCGGCTGTCCCGCATGCTGCGGTAATCGCTCTGGAAATTTGAAAAATGGTGAAGTTTTTAACCGACAAGCCTTTCTTGGGACGTATAATGATTTTCCAGTCGTTTTTGGGGAGCGGTGGCAGGCGACGTCGACGCGCCGGCTGTTTTGACGTGGCAATGTCCATACTGGTGGCGGGTTGTGATATCGCGGTTCCCGCTACCACGATCGTCTCACCTCTCGCTAGCCGTCGCTGATTCTTCTTAGTGAGGTTTACCGTCCAGTTGGAGTATAGACCGTTCAGCGTCCCCGCCCGACCGTCTCCGCTCGAAGGTTTGTTTGTCGAAGGTTTGTGAGTCGCCTGAATCCTGGCAATCCATGGCGCTTCCGTTGTCCGGCACAGCCGATGGATCAGCGGTTGCTTGTTTCAGTCCGCTGGGACCTGCCGTCGCTTGTAGTAAGTCTGCCATACTATGTTCGGCGGCGCGCGCTCTCTGAGGGAGCTCCCCGGTGCGCAAGGCTTAGCGCGGCCGCTCCGATACAACTGTCGTAGCCCGAAAATGCAAACTGTAGGCACTCACGGGCTCCGAAAGGTGTCGGCAGGTTCTGCTTGATGTTTCCTGGCTCCTCGTTGCGAAGATGCAGGCCAAAAGCGCGTAAATCCGGGAAAAAAAGGCTGTTGAATACGGAGCCCATGCGAAGCATAACTGCTACGCCTCGGCGTCGTCTTCTTCCCCACATAACCTGAAAAGAATTGCAGCAAAAGCCGGTGTCAGAGTGATCTTTTCTGCCCCGAACAAACTGCAGCGCTTGTGTAAAACCGTAAACCGTGAAGAACCTCCCCCTGTCGATTGCGGAAAATATCACGAATCACCCTATGTGCAGTGCCGTAAAAATGTTGTCTATAAGATAGAGCTATCCTGTGGGCGATTTTATATTGGCCAAACAGGGCGCTGCCTCAATGATCGCCTAAGTGAGCATAAACGCTCCCTAAAACCACCCCCCAAAAGCAATTTGGTTATACATTGGCTACCCTGTAAATGCACTTCTTTTTTCGGCCGTACTAAATTACTGTATAAACATAAGGACCAACGTACGCGGGAAATCGTGGAAGCTCTTTTAATTCACCGGGCACTTGACAACTGCGTAAGCAAACCTTCCGTCGCGCTAACAAAAAAAGAAATTGACTATCTTAACAGTTAAGTTCGCTTGTGTAGGTTGTGATTGTGCGCTTTTTTGTTGTTTTTTTTTGGCAATCATCGCTGATGCTGTTCTTCTGTTGATTGGGCTCCTTTTCGCCTATTTATTGCGTGAGAGCAATAAAGCCTTTCAGTCGTAAGTCAGCGCTGTGTTTGTCTCTTTCTCAGTCCCGCCTTTCGTGCGCTGTGCCTTCATTTAGTACCATGTATCGACTAGCCCAGACAAACACCTTATTGTTTACATCCCTCTCACTGGGAAAGCCCGGATTTGTGCTGCGCAGAAGACGACGATGAGCGGGCAGTGCCGCGGGACGGAGCGGATAGAAGCTGACGAAGACGACGCTCTGCAATCTACAGAGCAAGAGCGCGATGGAGTTTGATACGGCGATACCCTCACTTATAGCATCACAGGCTAAACTTAGGACGTTTATGACAGAACGGACTTTCTACCGGACTGATTTTTGAGGCGGTGTCTATGTTTGCTGCCGTTTTAGTTGGGTTGCCTTTTGTCAAGCTTCTGCTGTGCAGCCACTAGCTGAGTGCTTAGTAAATAATTTATATATAGCACCTTTCTATACACACATAACCTCGTGCAGCACGTTGGAAAAAAAATACGGTGGTTGATAACCACCTAGTCTTGCACAGCGGCGTTTGTTCGCGTCTCCGCGGGCTCGACTCCCATTCCTGGATATTAGTGATTTCCTTTTCTTCCTTTTTTTTTTCTATGCTCGAGACGGGGTGGACACACACCGGCAAGAGACGATCTTTCTAGGCTCTGAAGCTCCGGATTAGTGCTTTCGGACATACACATGCCGATGGAATAATTTCAGACAGCCCAAAGGACAGCTCAAACTAAGCATTTGTAGAAATCCGCGTACCGGGCATGGCTACGACTTGAGGTGAGAACGTATCTATAGCGTGGATGATTAGCAGCTACATTTTTATAGTGCGCTGCTGGCAGTGGTGAAAAGGAAGAAGTGGATGGTTTGAGCCGCCATCACCCCTCGCGCTCTCCTAACAACGTACCTTAATTCCCTGCTCCTTATGGGCGATAGAGTTATATATGCTGCATTCTTGTTCATAAAATCTAGTTGTAACGAGGCTGAAAACAAGGCAGCTGTGGTTGACTGCAAGCGGAGTTAATTCGTTTCTTTTCGAGTTGAGCGATTCGCGGATGAGTTGTCGCGTATGATGTTATCGAGACGAACTGCTGACGTACGGATAACATTTCTTTTTATTTTAAAGTTCTATAATTTAGCGACTAACGAGCGTAGTTCATAAAGACGCGGTTGCGTCTGAGCCCTGACAGCCTGAATGTATTCTGCGGGAAAAGGGAAAACAATTTATTACAGCTTTCAGTATATTTCGGTTTCTTGCAGGATTGTTATAACTCAGAGAGTCAAGGAAAACTGTATCATGACGTGACTTCCATTTGATCAAGAGCCGACTAAAATTTATAGTTGCAGGTTTAAAGATTTCATCTGCAAGAGTGAAGACTCGGAGCGGGTGGTAGGCCCTTGGGGAAGAACTACATCTCCACTTGGCAGCAGCAAGCAACCCAATAAAAAATATTGAAATAATTCATAGCAGCCGTTTTGATCACCGGGGGGTACTGGTAAGGAAACCAGTAAAATAAACCGGTTTTCGCCTCTTTCAGATTTAGTAGGAGTGTAAGCGCATACTGAACCATAAGCACTAACCTGAAAGACATGCAACCAATAGCGTTTTATTCTTTTCACGTTTTCCGCTTCTGTTCTATTTTTTTATATCATATGGGTGCGGTAATTGTTTTCTGTTTTGTCAGCGTTACTGCGCGTTTCTCCTAGTTTCCTGGCACCGCTCTGCCTTGAGGCTTCTACTTTACACCACGCTGACCGCGCTTTTCATTTCTTGACGCGCCGTGCATTCTCCCGGGCGTTTGCTAGGAGAATGCCTCAGTTGTGTCGTTTATCGTTTGTAGCAAGTTCTTTTTGTTTTCTTCATGTTGTATTTCCACCTGTTAAGTGTACTTGGATGTGGCAGTTAGAGGCCTTCTCATGTGTGCATAATTTTAACCGAGAGTTTGTGCTCATGCTGATTCATATCTGCTGAGCTGTTGTTTTTCTGTCAATCGTCCCTGACTCCTATGTGTTTCATGGAAAAACCTGAGGTCTATGCCACAGATTTAAAACTTGGACCTAAGTCTTACTTGGTTGTCTGGGTTAGTTTTACTGGACTCACAAAGAAAAGTATTCGGTGATCCTAAATTTTTCTTACGGCGCGGTACGGGTGTCCAGCGAGAATTGAGACAGGCGTCATTTCCTTTCCTTAAAACCAATTTTCATTTCAATTTCCTTCCCTTACGGCGCGGTTCGGGTGTCCACCAAGATATGTTTCCTTTCTTTAAATTGTCCGGGCAAGGGGTCGAACCGAAGGACGATGGCGTTCCGTGGATTCTTTGGCAATGCTGCAACACGCTGTTGCGTCCTGCTATGGTGGCTAGAAGGAGAGGTGTCAGCATCGTTGCGGTCGCGCCGTGTTCGGAGGCGCGCTGGTATTTCATGCCGCCGCGGGGCGGCGCGCACGTCGCTACCGAGATCCGTCGAGAGCACCCGCCAGCCGCCGTCGCCGCACATTTCGTCGCCTACAGGCAGGTACAGGCACGTGTTCCCGCAGCGTCTGCGGGGTGCTGGTTTTAAATTGTTTGGGATTGCTACGCACCGACGTGGCCATGCCACAGTGATGTCCAAACAACAAAGACACTGTTTCGCACCTGGATGCAAAGCGGGGTATGTTTCGGCCCGCAAACAAGGGAAGAAGGCGTCTCTCTTCGCTGTTCCCGTCGACGATGAACGACGCAGGGCCTGGGAGCGCGCAATTCCTCGTGCTGACAAGCCATTGGAGAAGAACTGCGCTGTGTGCGAGGCTCATTTTGACGAGAGATTCATCGTCCGTAGCTTCAAGCATGTCGTCAACGGCGAGTCTGTGGAAATCCCTCGTGATCGCCCTACACTGACAGACGATCCGATTCCCACGATATTTCCAAATGTGCCTGCTTACCTCACAAAAAAGCTGCCTCCAAAAAGAAAGACGGTGTCGTCCAATGGAGGTGCAACTTCAAAGCGAAGAAAGGTTGACTCCATTCACGACGAACCGCTGAGTGCTGAAACCGACGTTCTGTCAAGTTCGAACTGTAGCGGCGGCTACAATATCTTGGAGGGTATGACGCAAGACGACCTTCCAAGTAAGTACTGGGCGAAACACGTAATCCCAAACGATACGGACGTTGTGGCGTTCTCAGTGTGTGCTTCAAGTGGTGGAACTCTGTGCTTTGAAAAGTTACTTTTGTGTTCAAGTAATGCCTCAACCTTTCATTGCTCGGCATATGTACAGGGTGTTCTTGTAAAAACAGTGGATGTCGACAGCATTAGTGATGTTAAGGACCTCCTGTTCGAAATGGATGCCATGATTCCTTGCGAGGGGTTTGAAATGGAAACAGGAATGCAAAGTGGGCAAATAAAAACAAAGCACAGACTCCATGGAGGGAAGCTGCACAGCCTCACGTGTTGTGGGACAGTGCAAAATAGAAGTCGATGCTTGCAGTGCAAATACCTTCGTAAGCTGTTGATAAATCAGGCATACTATAAGCGTACAAGAGCGAGAAAGGCAAGAGGTAACCTCACACAGAAGCTAACGCGAAAAAATGCGCAGCTGCGACGGCAAAAGCGCAGCATTGCAAAGTTGAGTGAGACCATGGAAAAGATGAAGCAGGACAACGAAGCTATAAGCAGCTCTAGTTTTGAAGCGAAGTTGCAAAGCCTGCCAAAAAAGCAGCAAGTGCAGGTACGTGAATGCTTTGAAGCATCTAAAAGGAGAAAAACCAATGGAATGGTATTTCAGCAAGAGTGGATCCTTGAATGCATTGTGATGAATATGAAAAGCGCCCGTCTTTACGACCACATTCGTAAGCTCAGGATCATGGTTGTGCCAAGCCCTTCGTGCCTGCGTACTTATGTCCGTAAATATAGAAGTGGTTTTGGCTTTAATGAAGAAGTGCTCACGGCTGTTGCAGAGAAAGCACGCACTATTGATCCGTATCACCCACACGGCGGCATACTCGTGGATGAAATGAAACTCTGAAAAGTTGACTGTAGACAGCAAAGGGCATGTCCAAGGGTTCGTTGACCTCGGCAAGTACACCTCACCAGGGCAAGAAGGTGCTCAATGTGACCATGGCCTTGTAATTTTCTTTCAGCCATTCACAGGCACATGGAAACAAATTCTCGGTGCGTTTGGTGCACGAAGCAATGTAAAGGCAGATGTTCTGGCCAAAATCATTGTTGACGCTGTGATTTGTGCCGAGAAATCGGGGCTCTTCGTGGATTTTGTGACATGCGACGGGGCTGTGTGGAACCGCAGCATGTGAAAAATTTTCGGTGTAAGTGGGAAGCTCGAAAAGACAGTGTGCAAAGTAAAGCACCCAGTGGATCCAAGCCGGTATTTGCATTTTTTTGTCAGATTTCCCCCACCTGGTGAAATGTGTGCGTAACGCTGTAACCTCCAAAGGGCTGTTAACACCAGATGGTCGAGTTGGCAACGAATATGTAAAGGAGGCCTGCAAATGCGACACTTCAAGTTCAGTGACACTCAGGGCAATGCCACACGTCACCATGGCTGTTTGTCAGCCTAATGGCTTCGAAAAAAATGCGGGTCAACTTGGCGTTCACCTTCTTCAGTGATGAAGTTTTAAGGGGCCTGTATGTCTACAACCGCCAAGTGGAACACTGCTATGGCACTGGCTGTACCAAGGCTACTTCTGCATTTGTCTCTATGATGAGAGACCTCATCGATGCCATGACATCGAGATACTCAAAGCGAGGTTTAAGACCAGACAGTAAAGAAGTAGCAAGCATCAAACGCTTTCTGGAGTTTTTAGCGACCTGGGAAAAAACTTTGCCTATGCAGGGTGGGTTCTTGAGCGAATCAACAGCCGAAGGACTCCGTGTTACTCTTACCAGCACACTTTCCATCCTGCTCTATGTCACGAAAACCCTGGGGTTTAAGTACTTGATGACTTCTCGTTTGAGCCAAGACGCGCTTGAAAACCTCTTCGGGATACTGAGGCAAATGTCTGGCTCTAACGACCACCCTACACCGAAACAATTTTTGATATCTCTGAATTGCCTCAGTTTTTACAGCTTAGCGCAGTCCCCCTCCAGTGGATCACTTATTACGTCAGTGGCTATGTGGCCCGGAAGATGTTGAAAAAGACGAAGTGCAGCGAATGTAGCAGGCTGTTGCTTCACACGGAGGACTCGAGCTTGCTTCCGGCAGAGTCGTGCCTCGCACGTTACATTAATAGGGGTGGCCTCCTGTACCCGTCTGAGTCCCTAGCAGACCTGGTCAAAGCTATGGAGGATGCTTTTACTTACTGCTTCAGTTTCAACAAGTTGAAAACTGATAGCATCATGGACCTCATCTCTTGCCTGTCTGTGAAGAGGTTAAATATGGTCGGCTGTGAGCAGCAAAAAGTGGAAGTGTCGAATCAAATCTTTCGCTTCTTCACATTGACATAATAATAATAATTGGTTTTTGGTGGAAAGGAAATGGCGCAGTATCTGTCTCATATATCGTTGGACACCTGAACCGCGCCGTTAGGGAAGGGATAAAGGAGGGAGTGAAAGAAGAGAGGAACAAATAGGTCCGTAGTGGAGGGCTCCGGAATAATTTCGACCACCTGGGGATCTTTAACGTGCACTGACATCGCACAGCACACGGGCGCCTTAGCGTTTTTCCTTCATAAAAACGCAGCCGCCGCGGTCGGGTTCGAACCCGGGAACTCCGGATCAGTAGTCGAGCGCCCTAACCACTGAGCCACCGCGGCGGGGCAACTTCTTCTTCACATTGACAAGGATGCATTTTCTTGTTGCTGGAGAAAATGCGTGCAACCAAAAATAGAGGGAAAAGATGAAGTTCTTGAAGTTGAGACGTACTACATAACTTTCATAATGTTAACACAGCCAACAAGGTTTTCTTTTTTCACGGTGTTGTACATTACCCACATTGTGTCATCTGTTGTGACTTTTTAGTAATGTCTTATTCGCATTGTTACAAAGGTAACATTAGTAAATTTGATGTCACAATTTGACTGTGTTTGACACAGGTAGAAATCAATTTTTGTAAGCTGGTTTATGACTGCATCTGTGTTTGCCAATCAAATCTCAATGCCATGTGTGTATGCCTATTTTAGCATTGCATATTGACTTCTTTTTACTTGCCTTGTTTACTTTTTAGCTCAGTTTTTGTATAACTTGCAGTTCTCACCTACATTGATGCGTATTTTCTGTTCATTTTCTTTTGATGGTGTTTTTGACGTTTAATTGTGTGTGTCAAAATAAATGTCTTGCTACACCTTGCTTTTCGATGAAGTCATCAAAATAAAGCGTTCAAGTATGGTTTCTAATGCTTCTACTTGAATTGAGACGTCATGGATAACACTGCAGCATCAAATCTAAACTGCACGGACGTTGTTCTGGTGACAAACTCATGGCAAGTCATTCGATTCGCCATCTTCCAGCGCTTCGGGGTGCCAGCGGCGCACGCAGCGAATATACAGGGAAGCAAGTTCAAACATGGTTTTCAGTGCCTAAACACGATTTGCTTCGAGCCGTCAGAAAAGTGTGCCAACTAGCCTTTGTTGTAATCAGCGCGGTATCCTGAAATAGCTGCGACAGAAAGCGGCTGCTACGGGCGCGCGCGGGTAGCGTCTCGGAGCCGACAGCAGCGCCGCCGCGTCTGGATGAATTCTCGCTCCTCCGGCGCGCCGATGCTGACACCTCTCCCTTCTAGCCACCATAGTCCTGCTCTTAAAGGCGAAGCTTAAGCGTCCTCCAAGTTTTTTGTATTGGAGGATGTCTCTATTTCGCGCCGAGTGCGCCAGCCGCCGCCGGCCCGGCCAGACCGGTTCGGCTCCGCGGCGAGACGCGCGTTGTAACGTCACATGCCTCCTCGGAGCACCGCCACGGTGAAATCGCAAGTTCGCGGCCAGTAAAGCTTTCGCTATAAAACCTTGTGCACGATAGGATTGAAACCACCATCCTTCCGTTCCGCAGCTGAGCGTGCTAACGACTACGCTACTTCCTGAAGCTGCGTGCTAACGACTACGCTACTTCCTGCCAACGCATATGTAGTTCTCCTTGTTTAGGACGCTGGAGTGTGTTTGCAGAAAGGCAAACACACTCCACCAGCATTTAAGATTCACAAACAATTGTGTACTTCGTTCACATCTTAAGCACACATCAGAGACACAAGCAGCAACACCGCGCTAAAGGCTTTCGCCTCACCGCTCTTTAGGTCAACAAAGTTCCCCCTGAATTTTTTATTTCTCACGTACCCATGGACACACCGTGAAGGAAGGGAGGAGTGCACCAATGTGTGGTACCATTCTTATTTTGGAATTTCATAAAGGGGGCTGGCGCGAACGCCGAGCCCCGACTACCAAAAATTAGTGCCCCATCTACTCCATTTAGGAGTAGTGGCGTGCTTCAGCCTTCCGCAGGCCTCGGCACGGGGCCCCGACCTTGCTGATCGCCGGTGACCCAGCACCAGGTAATTATGGACTGAATGAAGACTGACTGAAATCGGATGTCATGCGATTCATACCTCTGTTCAGTACCAGTGGCCAATACACTTCTTAAGGAGTTCCTTTTTCGGCATTAGGCACAATTTTGTTAAAAAAGCTACAGCGGGACAGGGAGGGACCACAGACAGGAAGGAGTAACTGAAGTTGACCTAATAAATGATTTTAACAACAAGAAAAAAAATTAGGTGTTAGATGTGTTCGCACCTTGCAACGAAATCGAGTTGCGCGTGGGGCAGCGACCATGTAATTCGCAGCTACCTGTCTTCTTTTCCTTCCTTTTTACTATTATTTTTAATAAAACCACTACCACCACCACCACCACCTGTCTATTTTTTTTTAAATTTCATTTCTGAGGAAATGAAATGGCGCGGTATCTGCCTCACATATCGGCGGACACCTGAACCGCGCCGTAAGGGAAGGGATAAAGGAGGGAGTGAAAGAAGAAATGAAGAAAGAGGTGCCATAGTGGAGGGCTTCGGAATAATTTCGGAGAGAAGGGCTAACGCGGGCCTAGCATTTTTCGGTTTTTGGGGCCGCGCCTGGTGACTGGGACTGTCTGAAGGAGCAGTGGCGTCACCATTGCGCCGCTTCTAGTCGAGCCCTTAGGGCTCGCGTCTCAGCTGAGGTGCGTGTAGTGACGGCGAAGCTGCGTATAGCTCAGCGCACCCCGTCGCCATCGTCCCTTATGTGCGCATGGAGAGAGAGGAGCTTTCGGAGCGTCTACAGCGTCTTTTACGATCATCCTCTTTGACAGCGGCGGCATGGCGTTGTCGACGCTGTCCAACTGCTCATCCTGAGGTGCTTCGGTTAGCGTGCCAGGAGCTCTTGTGTCCTCAAGGTGCCCCTGCTTTTACATCTTCCGCCAGGGCTGTGGCCCAGCCAGTTGGCAAGAATTTCAGAGCGTTTTTCGTCCATTTCCGGGATATTGCTCAGTCGCTCCTTTTGGTTGATCGCGATGACGTTTCCGCACACCCATTTTTGCAGGCTTGCCGCAGGTTGCCGCTGAACTTAATGACGGCTTTAGGGCTCGGCCAAAAACAGGTGAAATCAAGGAGGCGTTAGATTCCATGAAACGACGCTCAGTGCCTGGGCCAGATGGTTTTCCGGTGGAGTTCTATTTACAATTCTGGCGTACTGTAGGCCACGTTTTCTCAGATGTGTCAAAAATCTGCTTCACTCGGCATGTCTTGCCTGATTCATTTAAAAGAGGCTGCATTGTCCCTATTCCTAAAAAGTCTCCTTTCTCGACATGTACGGCAGATTGGAACCCTATCACCCTACTAAATTCAGATTACAGAGCATTAGCAAAATTACTCGTTCGCCGTCTACGGGGCGGCTGCGTTTTTATGGAGGAAAAATGCTAAGGCGCCCGTGTGCTGTGCGATGTCAGTGCACGTTAAAGATCCCCAGGTGGTCGAAATTAATCCGGAGCCCTCCACTACGGCACCTCTTCTTCCTTTCTTCTTTCACTCCCTCCTTTATTCCTTCCCTTACGGCGCGGTTCAGGTGTCCAACAATATATGAGACAGATACTGCGCCATTTCCTCCCCCCCCCAAAAAAAAACAATTATTATTATCTACGGGCTTTCCTCCCGTCCCTCATTTTCTGCCACCATGTTTGCTCCATCCCCGGTCGTGAAATACATAGTTTATCTTCCGTAACGCAAGATATCCTAGAGTATACTATACGGCGGCGCGCACAGAGTCTTCTTGTTTCCCTCGATCAAGAGAAGGCGTTCGACTATTTAGTGCATGAGTATATTTACGGTACGCTGGATGATTTCGGTTTCCCACCTCCTTTCGTGCTTCTCATTAAAGAGATGTACAGACATTTCAAGCGCTCTGCTCCTCGATGGCCGGGAAAGTACCGCATTGATGTTGGCCGCGGCATCCGTCAAGGTTGTCCGCTCTCCCCCCTTTTGTTTGTGTTAGCATTAGAGCCTTTCCTCTTGGCAGTCAATCACCACTCTCTTTATTATTAGAGTTCTGGCTTTGCTAGACAGTGAGGCATGCAGTACGCGTCACCGCTTATGCAGATGACATCCCACTCTACTTAGCTGATGAACGCAGTCTGCTCGAAGCTTTAAACGTTTTTCGTGAGTACGCCTCCTTGTCGGGGGCTGCTCTTGATTATTCGAAGAGTCGTTACTTTTTTGTTGGGTCTCCTCAGACACGTATTACATGTGCGATAGCTTTGCAGTGGTGCGCGCAGATGCGCATTTTAGGCGTGACCTACGACTGTGCTGGAATATGGGATGGTATGTGGTCATCGGTCGTAGAGGGCATTACAGCTCGTGTGCGGAGGGCCCAGGCATTTGACCCGCCTCTGCTTGAGAGGCGCTACCTGGTTCAGTCGGTCGTGCTGGGTGCCTTCTGGTACCTTTTCCAGATTGTTAAACCACCCCTGCGCGTCATAAAGCGGGTGCAGATTACAGGTTTTTTTTTTGGTCGGGCGGAACCGAGCTTGTGGCTCGTGCTGTTCTTGGACAACCACGGGAGAGAGGAGGTTTTGCCTTTCCAACTTTGTCCATCACGTCCTCGCTGTTAGCTTTGAAGTGCATTCTGCGTATCCTGCCAGGGAACGCGTCTCCAGCGCGAACCCTGGTGCGGTTCTTTTTGGGCCCTTCTTTGCGCTTTTTGAATCCCTCCGCCACTGTTAATCACGGACCTCAATTAGAGCGGCCCACCGCTTTCTATGCTACGTCAGTGGCCTTTTTCAGACATGCAAGCGCAGTAGCACCTGATGTCAACATCGTTGTAGACCGTGTGGTCTCGCTTTTGCTGCCAAATGTGCCGGCGGCTCGCCGTTCACCGATGCGCCGCGTTCAATGGGCGCGCATAGCGTCGACACCTCTCCCAGACCATCTATTAATAATTGGTGGTTTTTGGGGAAAGTAAATGGCGCAGTATGTTTCATATATCGTTGGACACCTAGTTGGGCATAATAATTGGTTTTGGGGGAAAGTAAATGGCGCAGTATCTCTCATATATCCGGAACCGCGTTGTAAGGAAAGGGATAAAGGAGGGAGTGAAAGAAGAGGTGCCGTAGTAGAGGGCTCCGGAATAATTTCGACCACCTGGGGATCTTTAACGTGCACTGACATCACACAGCACACGGGCGCCTTAGCGTTTTGCCTCCACAAAAACGCAGCCGTCGCGGTCGGGTTCGAACCCGGGAACTCCGGATCAGTAGCCGCGGCGTGTCCCAGACCATCTACGCGACTTTGTTTGGAAACTTGGTTGGGCAGTGCTGCAGACTTGTGATCAGCTAGAGCGGTGGGGTACCTGTCGAATTGCCCGCTTCCGGAATCTAATCGCTACGCTATACAGTCACCTGCGTGGTAGCGCGTGTCTTTTGGCGAGCGGTTCATGCGGGGATTCCGTGGACAGGGCATTTCGAGCTTTGTCTCCCGCGACCGCTTCCCCTGCGGCCGTTTTGCTCGCCTGTTAATTTTTGCGGGCCATTTAGAGCGAAAGCTTTACTGGCCGCGAACTTGCGATTTCGCCGAGGCGGTGCTCCGAGGAGGGACATGACGTCACAACGCGCGCCTCGCCGCGGATATTTCTCTCTCTCTCTCGCTCCATAGTGACTACTGCGCATGTGCCACTATAGTAGCGCCGAGCCACAGGTGTTCCGCCGCTGCTCAGCGCCGCGCCGTTCCTGAAAATCCAACTTCCAATTTTCTCTTTGCCCCGCCGCGGTGGCTCAGTGGTTAGGGCGCTCGACTACTGATCCGGAGTTCCCGGGTTCGAACCCGACCGCGGCGGCTGCGTTTTTATGGAGGAAAAACGCTAAGGCGCCCGTGTGCTGTGCGATGTCAGTGCACGTTAAAGATCCCCAGGTGGTCGAAATTATGCCGGAGCCCTCCACTACGGCACCTATTCTTCCTTTCTTCTTTCACTCCCTCCTTTATCCCTTCCCTTACGGCGCGGTTCAGGTGTCCAAAGATATATGAGACAGATACTGCGCCATTTCCTTTCCCCAAAAACCAATTATTATTATTATTATTATTATTATTTCTCTTTGTTCTTTCCCTCCATCCTTTATCCCTTCCTTTACTGCGCGGTTCGGGTGTCCACCGAGATATGTGAGACGGTTACTGTGCCATTTCCTTTCCTCAAAAACAAAACAAAACAAGTCAGCCCACGGAGTTCATAGAGCTCATTGGCGGTGACAACTTTGCAAAGGCCATTCATTTTCACGAAAGGAAAGGCGCACAACCGGCTCCGTGGGTCAGTGGACACCTCAATCTCGCTTTCATGTACGCGGCGTTGGTGTCCAACTGGTGGTGGTAGTGGTTTTTATTAAAATAATAGTAAAAAGGAAGGAAAAGATTTTTGCTAGCCCCGGCATCTGCCATCGATACTGAAGCACCTGAACTTGGGCAGCGGAAATAAAGGATAGCAGGCAGAATGGAGAAATGAAAGAGGTGAGGGGACAGGAAGAGAGGATAGGGGGAGAAGTAATATATACAAACTATTTACACAATAAGAAATGTGTCAGAAAGCTTGCTTTGATTGCGTTCCACATGGTTCGAACCCGACCGCGGCGGCGGCGTTTTTGTGGAGGAAAAACGCTAAGGCGCCCGTGTGCTGTGCGATGTCAGTGCACGTTTGAGATCCCGAGGTGGTCGAAATTATTCCGGAGTCCTCCACTACGGCACCTCTTCCTTTCTTCTTTCACTCCCTCCTTTATCTCTTCCCTTACGGCGCGGTTTAGGCGTCCAACGATATATGAGACAGGTACTGCGCCATTTCCTTTCCCCAAAAACCAATTATTAGTATTGCCTTCCACACTGGATAGGCGGAGCGCCCTCCCTGCCACCCTGGAAGGTGGCATGCAGTTAATGCTTGATCGCGAGAGACAGATCTCGAAATGAACGCTGCAGTGCCGCCTGTAAGCCACAACGCTGTCATGGCTAATGCATTCAGGCCACATCTCTCTCTCACAACCGCCACATGCATGAAAGCACGAATGAAGCGTCCGCATATCCAGGGGACAGTTATGCGCCCTTCATTTGCTGAAGTCCATCGTCGTCTAGAACATCGTCAGTCCCAACGCCAATGAACACGGTGAACGCCGACATCTTTCGCGTTGTATATCCTGGATTTTAGTTGAGCTAATCCACATTAATTTTTTAGTTTATGGTGCAATCGATGCACCGCGGTCGCTGGTGGCTTTCGACGCCGCGCTGTGTGGCCAATACTTGGCCGTCTTCGAAGGGAGCTGATCAGTTTCTTGTCAGAGGAACTCTTTTTCTTGGGAGAGGAAGAGTTCCTCCTGCAGTGGTCGTGCCCATTCATTTCTGTTAACAACGATCGTCTTGTTCTGGTCTTTAGAACCAACTGGCGCTAAGGTCTCTTTTTTTTCTGTGTCAGGTTATTGCTGTTTCACTGTTTTGTGAATAGGCACGCTATCCCGTCTTAAATCTCTCACAAGCAATTCCTCTCAGTTGCTCAAAGATCCTTATGGTACCTCTTTAATTGGCTCTCCTTACATGCTTAGCGTCATGTCTACTTGTGAATGTCAATGTATCCGGTAACCTTGACATCTGTACATATGTAAATAATTTTTTCTAATCAAAAAACAAAATATTTACAGAACACTGAATTTCTCTCACCCTTCAACCCCTCTGTATTCTGCCTTCTGACCCCTTAGTACGAAAAGCCCTAAAATTTCAACCAGTTTACCAAAGAAGGCTGCAGCGAAATAGCTTTTTAAATTTGTTTTTTGCCCCGCCGCGGTGGCTCAGTGGTTAGGGCGCTCGACTACTGATCCGGAGTTCCCGGGTTCGAACCCGACCGCGGCGGCTGCGTTTTTATGGAGGAAAAACGCTAAGGCGCCCGTGTGCTGTGCGATGTCAGTGCACGTTAAAGATCCCCAGGTGGTCGAAATTATTCCGGAGCCCTCCACTACGGACCTATTTGTTCCTCTCTTCTTTCACTCCCTCCTTTATCCCTTCCCTTACGGCGCGGTTCAGGTGTCCAACGATATATGAGACAGATACTGCGCCATTTCCTTTCCACCAAAAACCAATTATTATTATTTAGCTTTCCACGCCGCCGCCGTCGTCGAGAAATGGCCTTGCGCCCCCGACTAGAAACGACCGCCACGCCGCCGCCGTTCGAAACCGAGTGGGGTGGGGGGGGGGGGGGGGGAGAGAATGCACGTCCAGGGACGAAGAGGAAGGAACGCCCAGCGAAACAGAGCGGCGAAAGACGGACTTTGCAGTTCTACTGAGCGAGTTCCACTCGGCCAGCTGTAGCTATCGCGTCACTCGAGGTTTAACCAGAGCTAAGCCACAGCCATTTTTATGGTTTAGTGCTCAAGAGTTCACTGACGAATTTGGGCAACCTTTAGAACATAGATAAACATTGCTTTTGGTGTTTCAATATTTTTGCCTATTTTGTCTTTTTGTTTCTATGCTGTGCTACCCTTTCTCAAGAATTAATCCTATTATCAAGCCTTTAAATCGGGCTGTATCTCTGTTTCAACCATATATTACGCCCTCTCTCAAGAGCAGCGAGGGCCTCCCGTAAGGACTTTAGAACTGCTACGTTACTGTTATTTACATTATTGCTGTATACTTGCTATAAATTGGTTTTCCTATTATACAGCTTTTCTCCTCTGCGACCCTTCTCCTTTATTATCCCTTCACGAATCCCATGTGGAGTATATTGTTTAGCCTCATTGTCATGGTTGCGTCCTCTGCCGTTTTTTTTCTTATCCGCACTTCATGGAGGTTAATAAAAATTGTGCCTTCTAGGGAGTGATCAGTCCACCAAACACCTAGGGTCCAAGCTTCACCAATTCACCACGGACACACAACGCTTGCGCAGCGGTGCGGCTCGCACACATCTGCAGGTAGGAGAGAGGCGAGGCTCGCCTCCGAAAACAGGCCCCCTAGTTTACAAAAGTTATGCGGAAACCTAAGCAATTCTTACGATGCGTAAAAGCGAGAGCACTGCTTGTCTCTTGAGTTTTTGACGGGGACTTGGGAGGTGAACGTTGTTTCGCTGCAGCAGCTCACTTCGTACGTTTCGCTGCGTTGGTCCCGTACTTAATCGGCAATGAACTTCTGCCTCCGGTCACGCTTTGCTGTCCCGCCTGATGGTGTAGACACGAGCGGTTCAGCTGAAGGCCAAATCACCGCGGCGGCGAGTATACTTCCCCTTTTGTGTAATCTCTAGCCATGTTTACATGAATACATGCATATGACAGGGGCGCATCGTATTTCCTAGTGTATCTCGCAGAGGTGACACGCCACTGTATTCATGTACATTAAGTCATGCGCAACAGTGGTATCTCACCCATGCGGCGGAGGGGGTCAGCCGCTCCCATCTTGAGCCAGCACCCTCTGGAGATCTTTGCTTGAGCTTGGTCTGTTTTGTTATCTGAGTGAGGGAGTATTGTACCCCAGGCAGGAGGAGGAGCGCCTCCAGACCTGTTTCCATTCATCGGGGAAGTCGTCTTGCCTAGAGTCACTAAATAAAAGTTTTATTTAGTGACTCTAGTGGTGACGTCACTCGCGCACGTGCGGCGTGTCTGCCACGAATTTCTGCCACGGCTTTCTGGCTACGACCTGGTTTTCGCACAAACGAAGTAATGCTCTAGCTTCAAAAGACACGTTTATTGCGGTCTTCCTCGAGCGAAACAGGCAATCACCCTGTTCCGGAGACGCGTAGCAAGCAAGGCGCCACGGCGCGCTCAGGGTGACATGGTGTTAGATCTCAGGTAGCAGCATCCATCGCTGCCACCAGTTGGGATTCAGGTAGCGTGACTGGGCCGGAGAAGAGACGAGGACGATCGGAGGAAGAAAACTTGGAAAACTTTATACAAGGACTATTTACAGTATGTACAAGTACGGGCAACTGAGAGGGCTTCTCAGTAAAAAGAGATTCTTAAAAGTCGAGAGTCTCTGATACCTCTCAAGAAGGGGGCTCTCTTGGCATCAAACCAGCAGCTCCTTAAATACTCTCCGTATTCCCCAGATCCCTAGCTGAGGAATACAGTTCGAAAAATGATGTCCAATCACACGGTGGCACTGATGGTACAACCCACGGCAGGGCGGTCCTGATGTTTCTTCGCAGCTCGGTCGAGGGAAAGGGAACAAGACCCGGTCACGTTGTCGTCCACGCGGCTTCCAGGTGGCCGCGCACGTGCGTCCGGAGGGCAGCTGCATGACACAGGAATGCTGGCTGTCTCCCCGCAGGTGTCGAAAGATCCTGCACTGGTGACCGGAACGAATACGCTTATGGGTTGTCGAAATATCCTGCACTGGTGACCGGAACGAGTACGCTTATGGTCGTCGCTGCCATTCCTGTTGAACACTATCGTTGCTATGGGGACGCTATCGTCGCTGCTTCCGGCATTCCTGTTCGAACACGTGGGGACGCTATTGTTGTCGTTCCCTCTGGCAGTCCTGCAGTCACGTCTCTTCGCCGAATTCCACGGTAGGAAGGAAGCGCGATCACAACAGCACCCCCGCCGCCAGATATTGCGCCTGGAAGATGAACTGCTCGCACGTAGCTCGGCTGACTGGGCGTGGCAGGAACCAGATGCTCTTTGGGAGTCTTCTGATGACCTTCAGTGCCGAAGCTCGGCATCGCTTCTCTTCGTCAGATGGCAGTTTTGGGAAATTCTCTGCAATGCTAGCCAAAAGGGATCACAGACGCCAAACCACACCTGACAAAAGCACGTGCCCTCAGAACCCACTCATACCGCCAGACCAAAACTCAGGGCCAAAACTGAACTTAGCAAAAAAACTTCAACTAAAACTTGAAGAGATCAAATATTTTGCCTGAATGAACACATGGTGTCTCCCGACGAGTAGTATTGACAGGGCACCTGTCCAAGGCGTATGCTCCCGCTCGAGGCGCACTTGGATAGGAAAAAAAAAATCGCTAAATTAAATCAGGTTGGTGCTTAGAGGGCACGCGGTACGGGAATAGGTGACTTGATTTGGCCGACGTGGCGTTCAATTTTGCCCGCCGCAATACCTAGAGTCAAGGTACGTTACACCACTCGTTCTTACTTATTCGTGGCCGAAATAAGGATACGTACTCCTAGGTATGCTACCTGATTATGAACAACATTACTGCGAAGAAAGTGGGAGATATGCGCTCTCCATTAGGAAGAGAATATGAAATAAACCTCCAAAACTACAAATTTGGGGAACATCCCCTTTTGTAAAATCTTTACTAGCTAAAAGGCTCGGCTTAGCCCGTCGGCATTTGTGTGGAGCGTGCCTTTCTTGTAGCGAACCTCGAAGCTGTGGTGCTGGAGTGCGAGGCTCTACCTCAGTATACGACCATTTTTGGGCGACATATTGTGCAGCCAAGTCAAAGGGAAATGGTCCGTTTCTACTGTGAAACGGAACCCGGAGACGTAGCATGCCAGTTTGTCTATCGCCCAAACGAGGCATGCGCATTCTTTTTCAGACATGCTATACGCCTCTTCCCGCGTGCTGAGCTTGCGGCTCAAGTAAAGGACAGGCCGTGTGCGCCTGCCATCGCTTTCCTGGCAAAGAATAGCGCCTAACCCGCGGTCGCTGGCATCACATTGTATGATAAAGGGTTTCGAGAAATCTGGCGCAGCCAGTATTGGGCGCTCGCTTAGGGCCGTTTTCAGACTCTGAAATGCCTTCTCTTTCTTTTGGTTCCAAGAAAGATTGGCAGGCTCACTTTTTCTCAGCGCGTCGGTCAGGGGGCTGGCTAAATCAGAGCAGTCCTTTACATAATGCTGATAATAGCCTGCTAGGCCAAGAAAAGCCCTGAGTTCCGATTTTGTGGTTGGGCGACGGTACTCCACCACGGCAGCCACTTTAAGTTCTGCAGGTCTGCGTTGGCCTCGTCCAACCACGTGCCCAGGATAGTTCCCTTCGGCGCACCCCAGGTGGCATTTTCCCGCCCTTACCGTTAAGCCAGCCTCAAGCAATCGGCTCAACACAATATGCAGGTGTTCAATGTGCTCCTCCCAGTTTTATGAGAAAACGGCCACGTCGTCAAGGTAGGGGAGAGCGAAGTTTGCAAGTCCCCGCTGCACTTGGTTCATTAACTTTGAAAAACAGTACGGAGCATTTTTCAAGCCGAAGCTCAACATTACAGGGCGAAACGTGCCCGCGGGGGACACGAATGCTGCGTACCTGCTGGCGCGCTCAGTGAGTGGCACCTGCCAGTAACCACGAACTAAATCCAGTGTGGATATATATTCTGATTTAGCGACTGTTTCAACCCTCTCCTCGATGTTCGGAATGGGGTAGGTCTGGTCCACTGTGATTGAATTCAGTCTCCGGTAGTCCACGCAAGGTCTCGGATCCTTGCCTGGAACCTCTACAATAATGATTGGTGACGTATAGTCACTTTCACAGGGCACTATGACGCCAAGTTCGCACATACGGCGGATCTCCGTCTCAATGATTTCTTTTTGTCTTGGAGAGACACAGTATACGGTTTGCTCCTGATTGGCTGTTCGCTGGACAGCTGAATGTCGTGTTCGACGAGGGTTGTTTTTCCTGGCTTGTTTGAAACGCAGACGACGTTTTTCATGTCTCCTAGTTGATTTTCCGACAAACGTGGCTCTTTGTTGATTGAATTTAGCAGCTCATTCGCTGCTGCTCGTCCTCATGTATGACATAAGGTGTGTCTGATGATTTCTTCCTCTGGCATGTTCAGCGCCATGTTAACCATGGCCTGACGCTGCACATAAGGCTTCATCAAATTACTGTGGACTATCCGATTGTGTTTGTTCTTAAATTTGACCTCATAGTTGGTGTCCGAAAGCTTGGACACCACCTTAGCTGGCCCTTCCCATTGCACCCCAAGCTTGTTCCTTTTTGATGGACGCAGCAACATCACCTGGTCACCAGATTGAAAGGTGCGCTTGCGTACAGATTTGTCGTAGTACACTTCAGACAGTGGCTGCGCTGCTCTGACATTTGCTTCCACGAGATCTCTGGTTTTCGCAAGTCTTTCCAGCAGTTTCAGGACGTATTCAACTACACAGGGAACCTCTCCGTAACCCTCCCATGACTCCCTTAGCATGCGCAATGGGGTCCTCAAGTCACGCCCGTAGACTAGTTCAGCAGGGCTAAATCCTGTGCTTTCGTGGGGGACGGATCTCATTGCAAAGAGTGCTGCTGGAATGCAGCCTTCCCAATCTCCCTTATGCTCAAAACACAGAGACCTAAGTATCCGCTTTAGCACTGAGTGCATACGCTCGACTGGATTTGACAGAGGGTGGTGAATGGAACTGCGGATTATTTTAATCCCACACCGTTCAAAGAACGTTGTTGTCAAGCAGCTTGTGAACACGCTCCCGTTATCGGTTTGAATATTTGCAGGGAACCCCACGCGAGAGCAAATTGACAAAAGGGCGTCTACAACGCATGCGGAACTTAGCTCCTTCAAGGGAATGGCCTTGGGAAATTTGGTTGCCACGCACAGTGAGGTCAGAATGTAGCGACAGCCAGAGTTGGACGCTGGCAGTGGGCCGACCGTATCTATTACAAGACGCCGAAAGGGCTCTGTAATTATGGGAACTAGTGTCATGGGTGCTTTCCATTTATCCGTCGACTTGCCGACCCGCTGGCAGGTGTCGCAAGATCTAACAAGCTGTTCCACATCTTTCCAGCAGCGAGGCCAGTAATATTAGAGGACTAATATAGCTTTTGTTTTCTTTATGCCCAGGTGGCCCGCCCATGCATTTCCGTGTGCGAGCTCTAGAAGCTGCCGCCGGTACTTCTCAGGCACCAGGAGTTGCTCATATGCGCGTCCCTTTGAGTCGCAGTATTTCCGGTACTGAAGGCCTGATTTCTCATGAAAGCTGATGTTCTTTCTGGCGACTCCCTCGCTCACTTTATTGCTTAGAGCTCTTAACGATGGGTCGTTTTTCTGCTCTGCAATAAGTGCTTTCCCATCAACCTTAGTCAACTCCTCCAACAAGTCGAAGCAGGTGTTAATGTCGAACCCTTCGCGTTGGTTCCTGTTGCCCCATTCTCTACGGAATCGGCAGTTCCTTGCATTTCATGAGCTACCGCTGGTTCGGGAACACCTTCATGGTCATGCTCATGCGGTTTAGACGAATCAGTTTTTCTGCAAGGATCCCCCGGCTGGTCGGGAGAGTGTTTCGGTTCTTGCACATTTATCGGAGCGCAGTCGAGTTTCTTTGCGAGCTCTGGCGCTCGAGAACGTGTTAGCGCCATGCAAGCCAGGCCCGAGGTGAAAGAGAGACCTTTCTCTTTCAGCAGCTGCTCGGATTTGTTCGAAAACAGGTAGGGCAAGTGTGTCGGCAAGCTTGCGCTAACTGCCGCTTCTGTGTCTAGCCTGACAAAAGTCCCCTCTAGGGTCACCTTCGCTATAGGCAAGCATGCACTCTGTTCTTCGGCGACCTGCTTAATCCAGGCGCATTCGCCGGTGTAGTCCGTGGAGGAAACACAGGACGGGTGAGCAACATCCATGGTAGCCGCTGAATCCCGCAGTGCCCTGAATTTCTTGCCATTTATAACCACGTCCCGCATGTATGGCTCCAGCAATTTAAGTTTTCTTCCGACGCTCGCATGCACGCGAACGCCATCTTTTGCTGTTTGCAGTTCACTGAGATGTGACCCTCCTTGTTGCAATTATAGCAGACAATGGGCTTTCGCGCTTCAAACGCGCGAGCTCCAGGTGCCTGCGGTTTCGGTGAATCGGCAGATTTGGGTGACTCGATCTTGTTTTCGCTACCTCCTCCTTTTGATCCCGCTTCCTCTGGCGATCTCGGCGTGCTGGTGGCACCCTTCGCTCGGGGATTCTCTTTAAATAGGTTTCTCCCTTTCCTAACCTTTTATCGTACCCTGCCTTGCTTTGGAGGTTTCGGCGAACGTAATACTCGTCTGCGAGCTGTGCTGCTTTGTCTAGATCTATATCTGCTAGCCTATCTTGCAGCCATATCCTCAGATCTTCTGGAATCGCGCTATGGTATTGCTCTAGTGCGATGCAGTCCAGTACCTTGTCATGACTTCCGTGCACCTCAGCGGTCTTAAGCCACTCGTTTAAGTTTACTTTAAGCCGGTACGCGAAGTCAGTATGCGACTCTGCGCCTTTCTTTGCCTGCCTGAATCGCTACCTAAAGGCTTCAGCTGAAAGCCGGTACTTTCTAAGCAGTGCGCTCTTTACCTTCTTGTAGTCATCACACTCTTCCCGTGAGAGGCGAGCCACCACTTCGGCCGCTTCGCACGGAAGGAGAGGAAGTAATTTCTCAGACCAAGCGCTCTTGTCGATGTGAACCTTCCCGCATGCGTTTCGAAATTTACCAAAAGAGTGCAATATCGCCTCCCACGCGGTATGGTGAGACGAGATCCTGCAATCTCTTCCTCCCTTGCTCCTCTACCGAAGCTACAGGGCTAAGACGCGCCATATTCCCTCCGTTCGACGCGATTTCGAGCTCCTTCATCTTTCGAGCATGTTCTTTCGCTTTTTCCTCTGCCTCACGGACCTCCCGTCTTTCTTGAGCCAACCGAAGCTCTTCTTTTTCTTTCTGCTCGCACAGCTCCTGTCTTTTCTGCTCTTCTTTGCGTCCAACAATCGTTTCCCAAGCCTCGTCGACCTCCTCAGTAGTCACCTCCTCCTGCCGCATAACCTCGAGAATTTCTATTTTTCTTTTCGCAGAACGTAGCGAAATCCCCAGCTCCTGGCAAATTTCGAGCAGGTCCTGCACTTTTAACTTCTCCATCGTGATTTCCACCATGCGTTAGCAAGCCCACTAAAACAAAAGCCCTAGGTTGAAGTGGACCAAGCAGTTTTCTTAAATCAATTTCCCAGACAACAGGAATCCGCACCTGGCATCTTGCCTGTGCTAGTACGGTCTAGCAAAATGAACGGAAAACATTGGGCACTCACCCTGCTAAGGTATAGCTGACGCCTGTCAGTGCCGTAGCTGCCGAGGTCCGTTGGAGCCGGTAACTTCACGTGGACATCCCACAACTGCCATTGGGATTCAGGTAGCGTGACTGGGCCGGTGAAGGTACGAGGACGATCGGAGGACGAAAACTTGGAAAACTTTATACAAGGACTATTTACAGTATGTACAAGTACGGGCAACTGAGAGGGCTTCTCAGTAAAGAGAGATTCTTAGGAGTCGAGAGTCTCTGATACCTCTCAAGAAGGGGGCTCTCTTGGCATCAAACCAGCAGCTCCTTAAATACTCTTCGTATTCCCCAGATCCCTGGCTGGGGAATACACTTCGAAGAATGATGCCCAATCACACGATGGCACTGATGGTACCACCCACGGCAGGGCGGTCCTGATGTTTCTTCGCAGCTCGGTCGAGGGAAAGGGAACAAGACCCGGTCACGTTGTCGTCCACGCGGCTTCCAGGTGGCCGCGCACGTGCGTCCGGAGGGCAGCTGCATGACACAAGAATGCTGGCTGTCTCCCCGCAGGTGTCGACGAAAGATCCTGCACTGGTGACCGGAACGAATACGGTTATGGGTTGTCGAAAGATCCTGCACTGGTGACCGGAACGAATACACTTATGGTCGTCGCTGGCATTCCTGTTGAACACTATCGTTGCTATGGGAACGCTATCGTCGCTGCTTCCGGCATTCCTGTTCGAACACGTGGGGATGCTAATGTTGTCGTTCCCTCTGGAACCCCTGCAGTCACGTCTCTTCGCCGAATTCCACAGCAGGAAGGAAGCGCGATCACAACAATGGACAGCGACGTCACCGTCGGAGAGCTCCACGCGACAATTCTGTGATCTCTCTCGCAAGGCGCGGTACGTGTGTTTAATATCACTGGACCCCGTAAAGTGATATTCACTGGAAATATTTCCGGGTTTTTCTCCTGTGTACTTTCAACAACTCCCCTTTTGAAGAGCTAAAGAGGCACCTTCCCACTTTCTTTTCGAACAAGACTGTGAACATTTCGTCTGCGAACGAGGGTTTTCATTTGGAGCGCGCTCAGTATTCTGCAACTTGTCCATGCGGCAACACAAAAACGACGTTCGCGACTCCACAAGTGAGCACAATTGGAGAGCCGAACATTCCGAGGACTCAGACCATAGAATCAACTTTGAGGAAAGCGTCATCCTCGGGACCGTAGCAAATTACCGAAAAAGCCTCTTACTTGAATTTTGGCACATTCAAACGACCCCTAACCAGAATAATAAAAAAAACCTGCCATCGACCCGCACCTTTCACACCATCGCTTTCCTTCTTTCGGCCACTTTGCGCCCTATCATGGAAATTTAAAGATTGTGGAAATACGACGGGGGACAGCCTTCCGCCTCGCCCGCACACCCACTCCGCGGATGCAGCGTTCCCGCTCGCTAACCGCGGATGGGATTTGTGCTCGAGGGACAAAGGGAAGGGACGACAATAGCGTTAACACTCATATGCTATTTATTGCAGTTGCAATACAGAGAGCTTACCAGCTAGCTACAAAACATCAACGAGGCATTCCTCGGAAGTAGAAGGCTACGTAAGAAGGACTTCCGACTTACCGGCTTGGGCAGGGGCGCGACTTCGGAGGTATCGGCGGCTAACATTTGTATGCGCCGACAATGGCGGTCGGATTTTCCCGTGCGCGCCGCATTCCTGGGGCAAAGCCATTCCGTAGCATTTGCTGGGGAAGGCGATCAGAGCGCGCGTTTGCTGCGCTCGCTTCGCTGCCTGGAACCAGAAGTCCACCCGCAAGGCAAAACGGATCCCCGTGCGCCTGCCGCGGAAGGTGACGAGAGCGTGCCGCTGCAACCGGTCACGACGCTGGCCGGATCCCGAAGGGAACTCTGTCTGGTCCCGCAGAATTCCGCGTAACCTACGAGGTGGCGCTCCCGTTTTGGGAGCACATGGCAATACACCAAATCAGGGGGTACAGGGTGATATGGGATGGGCGTCTTTCGAGAGCAGAGAGGCTAGCAGTAAGATAGCATTTGAGGAACGATTGAGAAGGATGGAGGAAAAGCGGTGGGCTAGGAAAATTTTCAGATACCTGTATATAAAGAATGTTGACACCAAATGGAGAAAGCGAACTAGAAAATTGACAAGCAAATATCTGGACAGCAGTAAGGGGGCAAATCAGCAATTATCGGTTAAGAAAAAGGTTAAAGGAACAGAGAGAGCTTTGTGGAAAACAGGGATGCTGACGAAATCGGCACTAGTAACATACCGGACCTTTAAACAGGAAATTGTCAAAGAAAATATCTATGATAATTGTAGGGGAAGTTCTTTGTTGTTTGAGGCCAGGACTGGAGTTTTGCGGACTAAGACGTATAGAGTCAGGTACCAGGAGATAGACACTTTGTGCATTGCGTGCGGAGAGGAGGAGGAAACAGCTGAACACTTGATACTTTTCTGTAAAGGGCTTCACCCTACAGTGGAAGGCAGCGGGGCTGACTTACCCAAGGCATTGGGGTTTAGGGATAGTGAAGGGAAAGTGGATTTTAAGAGGTTAGAAGTAACCAAGCGAAGGTTATCTGATTGGTGGCTAAAAGCAAGACAGGAGTAAAATTTCACAAGACATGGCTAGGTGGCTTGAGCCACCGCCCGATGTAAAGGGTTCAGCCGTATCCATCCATCCATCCATCCATCTTTCCCCCATGAGGGAGACTGCCCTCCTCGCCCAGCCGGGGCTGTCCCGACGCACACCGATGGAGATGGTCGGCCGTGTCTAAATGGACGGGGGAAAACAGGTTTCCACATTTCTCCCTCCTTAAAGGGGCTCTGAAACGCCTTCCGAGGAAAGCACATTAACTCACTTAATCACTGCACTGTGTCGCCATGAAAACCAGAGCCAAATAATACTCTTCTACACGCAGCAGACGACCCACAATCACGCGTCATAGTTGGCGAGCCCTTCCCGGCGACCTTTTCATACTCGCACCCCCGCATCTGCATAGACAAGGTGAGAGATTCTTTCAGACGTCGGGCAGCTACGGTGGCCGCGGCCAATAAGCGGCCGGGAAGCTCCGCTCCCAGAGGGGGGTTCGGCGAAGGAGCGCCTACCTAGTCTAGGGGGTGTTGCTACCTTCCAGCGTGCAAAATGTGACGAGAGGAAAGGGAAAGGCGCGAAGACGCTGAAATTCAAATTTTAACTACAGATAACTCAGCTTCTACAAAGCGCATTACAAAAATTCTTGCTGGACACTATTAGTGAAGCGTCGTGCTTCAATATCCCAGGCATGCTGAAACTTTATTAGAGCCCCTTTCGTAACCCCTTTAAATGTCGGCGTAGGGTTGAACTGATCCATGGATGCCATCAACGAAGGGGCCATGAGCGTTGCGGTGATGACTGCAAGACAGCTGGTACAGGCGGGGTGCCGGGGTGATACGATGAGCAGCAAGGTCACCGGGCACCGTCCTTGTCCCGCGGCAGGCATCCAAAATTAGCGTGTCGGGAGGGCGTTGTTCGCGCCAAAGCGCCTTTGTTGGAAGGTAAGGGGGGCTGCCCCCCCCCCCCCCCCCCCGCTCTCGTAGCCGCTGCAAACTGCTCGCCGGAGACTCCGAAGCTCGATGGTTCACGGCCGCGAGGCAGCAGGCAGGAACCCATACAATGGACAGCAGGCCGGGGCAGCTTCTCTTGAACTCTGCATATCGCTCCTAGGATCTCCAAAAGTTTGAATCAAAAACAATGGAGACCGCGCAAACTCACCATTTGGTAAAATGCGGAGCAATGCAAGTGCCAAACAATCCTATCCGGCACCGCCCAAACACTCGGTTCATTTGAACGTAGCTGGCTCTCTTCGGTCGAAGCACATTCGCGGTTCGCTTTCCGGCATGGTGAAGCTCACTTGAGCTGCGTTAGCGTCTCTGGTTCCGCGAAATTATAAATTCGCTTCGCAGCCCAAAAATACTAAGTTCGTTCGAACAAAGTCAGCTTTCTGTAGTTGAGCGAGACCTCTCGGCTCTAGCGAGGTTAAATACAAATCAAGCGAACCCGTTTTGCGCGTGCTTGTGCCACGGTACGACTGTGTCTTGCCAAAAGCGACAGGCAGCTCGCGAAGAGCCTTAGGCCTACTCGCTCTGACACTTGCCGGTGCCTACAAAGGGCCAAGGACAACAGCTAGAACACGACGCCACGAGGAGATATGTTTCTGTCAAGGTGACCCTGGAAGATACATAGAACGTTTTCACGGCGGCAAGTCCATGTTTTTCGCCCAACGGTGCGCACTCGACACCCGGCGTCAAAAATGCGCCCGCCGCCGTCGATCTGGACAAGCCAGATTTTTGACGCGCGTCGTCTGACGGCCGCTGGAAGCGGCCAGCAGGAGCAGCCAATCGGCGCTCAGACTGCCTCCGCCACTTCCGTCTTCTCGCCCGCGAGGTCTCTTTTGTACCACGGTGTGCATGTGTTGTGCTTCGCGCACGAGTGCTATCAACCTGAATCAAAATGGCCATTTCCTCCAGGGCAGCTCGTCTCGAATATAACGACAAATTGATCAGTGAAGTTCGAAAGCATCCCATATTGTGGGACTCTTCGAGGCCCGAAAAAAAGCCTTGGCGTGGGCCGAAGTTGTCACCGAACTAGGATGCGACCCAGAAGGTGTGTTTACATTGCTATGAATTTTTCGACGCTCTTTATGCTCTCTAGAAACGAATTTCGTGCTGGCAGTGGTCGGAAACCTAGCTCGCCGGCGAGCGCAGAGCAAGCACCGCGGTCCCTGCGGAAGCATGTTGTAGAGAGCTTCGACGGTTCAGTCAATCAACAGCGACATGCTTGCGCGCGACGGCGCTGCGACACTTATTTCCATGACATATATATATATTTTTACATACGCCGGTAAGCACGCTTGTTTAGAATTCTGAAGCGGGGGTCCTCTAAGCTAACGAATGCAATCTGAGGTACCGCGCTTCTCAGACACAATTCTGACATTCGATCGAAGCCGCAAATACATGCGAGAGATGAAGCCCGAGAATCGTGCACCAGGGAAAGCAGCTACAAAAAGGTTTTTCTTCCATGGCGCATCGCGCGCTGTCTGAACAGACCTGCTCATAGGTGCACTAGTCGGCCGCACGTAGTTGTTTACGCGCAAACATCTTGGCATTCGATTTGGTACACCAGCTTTGCACTAAATTCATTATATTTCAGACGGTAACATGATAAGGCGAAGGTCAGCTAGCAGCATGTTAGTGAGACAGCTATTGTTGAAAGTGGTGCGAGAAATATTCACGATAGCATTTGCACTTTTGATTGCATTGTGGTGAGGAGCTGGGTTTAATCTGTAAAACTTGCATACAAATTGCTGTTCTCTCATGTAACGTAATGTCACCTTGTATGGGACTCCACGACTGCAAGCAACCTAAAAAGAATTCATATGCTTGAAATAGAGCTATACTGAGTATTGTTTTGTTTTGCTGGGACCAAACCAAAAAAAAAGCATTCTAATGATGCACGCATAATGAGGATTTCTTCTGTCTACAGTTTTCGACTCATTTCCATAAACAGCTCTTTCAGCACATACGTTTTGAAACATTAGCTTATCGAACACCGAATGGAACACTGATACCAGACATAATCCAATATGGCATATGAAAACTGCTAGGACCAATTATGGCCACCAAATGGTTGTTTATCGGCTACCCACATAAACATGTTACATGAAAATAATGTTGGTGTAGTGACTATTTTGACCCACGAGCTTTTCGATCATTTTCTGCATTTACACGAGGAGCTTGGATGCATTTCATTTTCTTGAAATGTATTACTCACTTTGTACTTGTTTTCAATCAGTGTGATGTCGCCTTATAATATCTGTAACTGCAATTCTCGCCCGCTGTATGTGTACATGGGTCAAGGCTGGTCAAGCTCTTGAGGCTTTTTTTCTCAGCCCTCTTCACCCTTTCAGGTGAATAATGCCGTATTCTTAAACCCTACTTGCAGGATCCAATGTCCAGGCGCGGTGGAAGAGTCTGAGAGACACATTCACAAAAAAACACCGCGCCTGGAAGGATGGCGCTACGAGTGGCTCGGGAGCGGACGCTGTGAAGAAGGTGCGATGGCCGTATTTCCACCTGCTCATGTTTTTCAAAGACCAGGTGGATATCGGCAGGTAAGTCTCCATCGCTTGATGCTTACAGTTAACTTTTCAAAACCATCTATTTTCTCATCGGGGCCCATAGGAGAGTGTTACATAAGGGTGGGGGGGGGGGGGGATTCACATGAAAACAACCAGATGATGTAAAAAGAGTTTAAAAAATACAAAGTTACAGTAGTTGCAATAATAAAGCAAAATATATTCATCAATTTGAGGTTTTACATTGTAGTGAGTGCAATCTCTCCTTTTAGGCTTGAATGGCATTGAAAAGTGGTGCGAAAATCACATGTTATTGAACCTATGCTTGTGTGAAACTGTGAGGATGATAACCAGGCTAAACGATACCAAAACACTGCACAGTACTGGAGCTGCTGTTTCCAAACATTCATGAAGGAATGCTCGCAAAGCTAAGGTGTGAAAAATAGCATGCGCTGATTAGCCTCACATAACATGCTTTTTTTTTCAGCACCTTCTCCAACAGCCACCAGTCGGACGAAGCAGCCTGTGTTGAAACTGCTGAGACAGTGCTGAATGGAATGTTCACCGACTGTGACGGTAAGAACGTGCATTCAAGTTTCTTACTGCCTATTTGCTAAGGTATATACAACACCCAAAGGTCCATACATACAGCAGATCCAGGCAGTCTAAAGCCACACAGAGACATAAAATTCACTCGAGGACCATCTAAGCACCACAAGCTGGTCTTAAGAAGAGGAAAATACCATTGCATGTATAGTGCAGTCAGCAAGGCCTAACTTTATCTTTGCTCATGTCTGGAATGCATGTTCATATGGAGAAACTTAGCAGAGCAAGTTTCTGAAGAGTCATTTTGCTCTCCTGAACTCTGTCGCATAATATAAAATGCTATGCAGTGATTTAGTTTTACACTTCTATTTTGTTTTTCTATACACACTGGCAGGACCGTCACAGGAGAGCTGGGTCCTTGGTAGAACTGAACGCCCGAAGCCAAGCACATCTTACGGCTGCTCACAGACCACCCCAGCAATCACCCCTCTACAAGTGCAACGCTCTAAAAAAAAGAAGCGTCGGGATGATGAGAGGGTACGGTTACAAGAGGACGTGGAAAAAATCGAGCAACTCATCAAGGATGACAGAGACCAGGCCTCTCTGTATGGCCAAATTGTGGCCCACAAGCTGCGCAATTGCCCGAAAGAACGCAAGCAAGAAATAGAACTTCAACTACTGCAATTTATTTCGAAGTACACATTTAATGAAACGGAGTGAAGTTCAATAAATAACACATTTTCCGTAGCACATAGCAGCACGAGCACAGAGCATGAAGACGCGAAGACAGAACAAGCATTGAACTTCAACTTAATTCGGAGAATTGCCAAGCCACTGCATATACACCCGCTGAAACAAACAGAACAACCACCAGGACTTCAAGAAAAATTTTGTAACCCTGGTAGGCATTTTGTTTTTTCATGGAGTATGTATGCATTGTTTTCGCAGTTCTCCGAATTGAAGTTGAAGTTCAGCGCTGGTTTTGTCTTCATGTCTTCACGCTCTGTCCTCATGCCACTACATGCTGCTGAAAATGATGCATCGCCAACTGCTTAGGTAGCTTGTATCATTCAAAAAAAATAATTTTTCGTCGAACCGAGTGCAACGGGTTAGAGCGGACAGAATAGCAGGCAGCAAAGAGTGAATGCGAATCATTTTCTTGCGTTTCAGTTTGATATGGTACACCACTGAACCCTTTTGAAGCTGAAAGTGTGGCAGTAGGTGCGTTCTGTATTTATATTTAGTAGAAGGTGGGTACATATCATGAACAAGAAAGATTACAAGAGGAACATTCTACCAAGGTAGATGAGGCAAAAGGCACTTCAGACACACCTGACAAGGCCTCGCCTCCTGGCACACTGAACACTTAATTCTAAGAGATATTACTATACAAAACAAATTTTATACAAAGAACACAGGTAATCAAAGGGCACACAGCACAATGCATAAAATGTGTGGCCACCAGAGTGAAATGTATTTCAAGCATACAAAATTCAAGAAAACAGTAACAAATAGTATTATAATACAAAAGGCTCCCAAGAAAGTTATAAGTAAATTGATGGTAGCACCTGCTAAATAAATATTATAGAATTGAACAAGATAGGCGTGGCCACGGTTGCATAATGAGATCCAAAATGTGTGAAAACCTTCTACACCTTCTGAGGTGTTGGAAGCCCGGTGTGTGCCCACAAAAGGCTCCCAAGAAAGTTATAAGTAAATTGATGGTAGCACCTGCTAAATAAATATGATAGAATTGAACAAGATAGGCGTGGCCACGGTTGCATAATGAGATCCAAAATGTGTGAAAACCTTCTACACCTTCTGAGGTGTTGGAAGCCCGGTGTGTGCCCACAAAAGGCTCCCAAGAAAGTTATAAGTAAATTGATGGTAGCACCTGCTAAATAAATATGATAGAATTGAACAAGATAGGCGTGGCCACGGTTGCATAATGAGATCCAAAATGTGTGAAAACCTTCTACACCTGAGGTGTTGGAAGCCGAGTGTGTGCCCACTGCCATGGCACAGCACCTTCTTTCATAAGGTATCGTGCAAAAATGTTTCTGGTTTCAGCAGCAGCTGTTTTATGGTTCCTTGACTGTGTGGGTTCCAAGTCGAGGAGGGCACCGGATTCACCTTTTGACCTCCACTGATCATCTTCTTCGTTTGCATAGCCCGGTGGACAATATGGTGTGTTCTTTGTCGCGGAAAGAAAGTTATGCAGAGCACAGCATGCTAAAACAGCAAATGCTGCATTACGAGGCAGGAGGTTCAACGGGCCCAGAAGAACTCTCCACCGAGCAGTCAGGATGCCAAAGGCGTTTTCCACAATGCGTCTGTAATAAACACGGTAAATCCATGGTAATCATCTGTCAACTTGCCATAGAGGTTTGCATAGTCATTGCGCTCCAGGTAGCAGTATCAAACATTACTAAATTTCACTGAATAAAGTAGCTAGCATTATATATTGCAGCCACCAGTTGTACAGGCCAGGTGTAGCATATCTGACTTGGTGAAGGCCTTTATCTTCACCGATCTGCTTCCTCTTTGAGACAAATTCTTTTTCCTCTAAGTACCTCAAGTACTATGCAAAATACTGGAGTAAATTTAGTTACTGAGACAAATATTCCTTAGGAAACAATGACAGAAATTATGTAGTTTATAGTTCAGGAGAGCATTTTGTTTTCTTGTAACAGATAAAGGCATGCCCAGCTTACAGAATGTCATTCAATACCTTGCTCTGCTGAGCCTGTAGTTGAATACCCTCTTGGTAGGCTCCACGTTCTTGCCGGGATAAGGACGCAAGAAATCTTTCCTCAGCTGAAAAGCTTCATCCCCGACGAAGACGTGTGGCGCAACTATTTGGGTCTTTGGAAGGCATGCTGGTGCTGGCAAGTTCACAGCGTTCCATCCATCCATCCATCCATCCATCCATCCATCCATCCATCCATCCATCCATCCATCCATCCATCCATCCGTCCGTCCGTCCGTCCGTTCATCCATCCATCCATCCATCCATCCATCCATCCATCCATCCATCCATCCATCCATCCATCCATCCATCCATCCATCCATCCATCCATCCGTCCGTCCATCCATCCATCCATCCGTCCATCCATCCATCCATCCGTCCGTCCGTCCGTCCGTCCGTCCGTCCGTCCGTCCGTCCGTCCGTCCGTCCGTCCGTCCGTCCGTCCGTCCGTCCATCCATCCATCCATCCATCCATCCATCCATCCATCCATCCATCCATCCATCCATCCATCCATCCATCCATCCATCCATTCATCGACACGTATATTTTGATCGCCACTCCGCGATTAGCAGGGCTATTTCTTTAGCCTACACTGAGCTACACTTCGTGCAAGCTCGTGTAGGCGAGTGGAGGGCGGGGCTAAAGCTATGACGTGAAGCGCTGCCCTCGTCTGCACGAGCGTCAGCCAATAGCGTGGTATGGAACGCCATCGTCCTCGGGAGCAGACGACAACCTCTGAGTTTTTGAGTCGTCGTAATTTATTATAAGATAAAATGAAGAAATATATACTGCAAAGCGTTTCTGCGTGGCGTTTATTACGGTAAAGAAATGCAAATAACATTTTTGCTTCCCCTCAAATGGAGCGTAACACTCAAACTTGTATCGTTTGCTCTGCGGATGCATGGAGCACGCAGCTGTCGCTAAATTTCTTGCACATTAAGTTCATCGTCGGATGAAAGGTCGACGACGTGTTCCTCGTGCGAAATACAAAGCATCCATGCTTCTGTGGGGAACAGCGTCTGCGACGCGTTGAAACCGGCGTTCTGCGGCATATGGGGTGCGACTTTCGATGGCTGTTCCTCGGCTCTCAGCCAGCGGCCTGAGCGACCGCTTTGAGGCGCCGCCTCGTTAATACACAGACGTGAAAGACGATACTGTAAGCGTAGAGAGCTTCGGACTAACATAGGCATACGTGGATGACCATGTACGCAAAATACATTTTTTCACGAGGGTCGCAGACTAAAATACGCACATCCAGACGTATAAGCAATTTTTGTATTCGTAGAAGGTAGGGTTGCCACTGTCCGTCTCGTGGGTACACCGCCATAACGCTTCCATCGTCAAGGCAGACGAACTTCACAGACTTGCGAGGTTCACAGACGAACCGCTCGCTACATTTACAGTCACAAAATGGCGTTGTGTGTTTGAAACGCGCACCTTCTTTTTTCGTCTGCAAGCGTACACCTCCGAAGAAAGCAGTGTAGAAAGTGTAGTTATCGTGCTACACTACGCGTAAAAGAAATACATTCGTGTAGGTGAGCGGGGCTACATTTTTTCTACACTGGTAAAAAAAATGGACCCATGTTACACTGGCTACGGTAGTAGTGTAGCTCGTGTAGGTAAAAGAAATGGCCTTAGTGTTACGAGCGGCGCGGGTTGCGCAACTCCGATCCCTGCAGAGCGCCAGCTCATTGGTCGCGACCGCGCATCGAAGTGAAGCAGTCCGGCCGGGCGGAGGCGCACAGGGGCCTGTAGGCGGGTCTTCGTGCATAAGCGTTTGCGGGTAGGTAGGTTGGAAACGCTGATTGGTCAAAAAAGGTGACGTCACGCTTGTAACGTCATGGTCACGTGACTTTAATAACGTCATGCCCGGTTGGGGGCACACATTTTCCCTGGATTTTTCTCGAAATTCCCCACGTTTTTGACAGCGCGCGCGGGATAAAAAAAGCGCATATTTACCCCCCCCCCCCCCCCCCCCCCCCCCCCCGCCACCCCTATCTTCCCAGTTCGACCACATTGCCGAGCGGGGTGCAACTGAAGAACCCTTGCCTAAATGCTCCCGCCATTCACATTTACCCGCCACACGACACTTTCCGGAACTCGGATGTTTTGCCGCCTTTTTTTTATTTTGTGTGTTTGCGCTTTCATGCACAGTGCACGTGTCTCTAGTTAAGCTAACTGCGCCGCTGATTCCGCATTGACTATTCCTGCCGAAGAGGCTCCAGGGAAGTCTCCTGCCCTAAGAGGACCTTGGTGTGGGCTAGTTGGTTCATACTGCTACGACACAGACGGACAAAGCGCAACGGAACTAGGACGAGTAGAAGAAACACGAAACACAGGACAGGCGCTACTCAGACTTCATAATCTTGCCGACGCGTCGTGCGTGGCCCCAGGAAGGCGCCAGTCCACCAAACAAGGCCTGAACCTCTAGCGGGATTATTCTTCTCTTGAGGCAGTACGACAGCACTCTCGACTTGCAGGTGGTGACAGCAACCAGGTTGACCAGGGTTATGGCAGAATTGACCATTTGCGGAAAAGTTTCTGAGCATGCGCGGTGAAGGCGCAGCTAGCGCCCTCTGTAGGCGGTCTGGTTTTTGGTTGGAAAACATGAGCCGGCCGTGCATTCCAGCGCTGTAGTCGGCGACTGATGTGAGCTGTAACTGCCACGTAACTGCGCGTTTCTAACTGAACTAACCACGCGTTTTGCAACAGCAATACTTGGACGTAATAAAAGCCGTGACGAGATACAAGGCGCAAAAGACGAAGCCGTTAATAGAGCCAGTAATTCGCGCATCCAGCACGTTTCGAAACGACTGTTCCTGCTACATTTCGCGCTTGCTTCCAAGTGCGCACAGCTCAGTCGTTCTAGAAGAGTTTTCTCATCGACGCACGTGCGTATTCGGTGACAGCCAAATTATTTATACTATAGTATGAACATTCACCATAAATGTTACAATGTCAAGCTGTGCTATCTCAACAGCGGAAGCATGCATCAGAGCGCAACCTCGCCTATATCCGCGCATTCTAACGCTCCAGCGGCCTGTTAGCATGCAAAGTAATGCTCTATCGTATCAGCACGAGCCGTGATTGAGATGGTACAACGAGTCGTTTACTATAATCAGTTAAGAGTGGCCTGCGGCAAAAGGTGCTGCATGAAGTTAGCAGAAACTCCTGTCCTATTAAGGAAGCGTGAACATAAATGTCTGTGCGCATTAGGAAAGTGCATTTCATAATGCTGCTACACTCGCCCGCACATAGGCGCACTTTCATTTGGTCATTCGGCGTTCCGGTGAGGTAGTAGACTGCAGGTTTAGCCGCACATGGTCATTTTTCAGGCCACAACTCGAAAACTCCTCGCTTCACCCCGTTTCTCAAAACGGAAATGGGGTGTTCTCCTCCTCTATCATCCTCTTTCGTTAGCAAACGCACGTTTCCGGCGAAGAAACAACGCTAAAACAAGGAAACAAGCGCACGTGAACAGCTGAAATCTACCATTGCACATGCCTGCTCGAGAACCCCTTTCCAACCAAAAGTGCCAGCGGAGCTTCCCTGTTTGCACGGCAGGCGGCGCTCGCTTTTCCGACAATGGTCCATTGTGCAGTATGAACCAACTAGCCCACACCAAGGTCCTCTTAGAAGATATTTCTCCTACATTGGGCTCTTTTTTCTGTCAACGACCTATGCACAATTCTGCCATAACCCAGGTCAACCTGGTTGCCGTCACCACCTGCAAGTCGAGAGTGGTGTCGTACTGCCTCAAGAAAAGAATAATCCCGCTAGAGGTTCAGGCCTTGTTTGGTGGACTAGCGCCTTCTCCTGCCCTGTCTGCGTTTTATTCTGTTTATTTGCTTACTCGTTTTGGCCAGTGGCACGCGAGTACATGCATCTATAATTCTTATCTGTTCCGCGAATCCGCCACCGTCTGTTTCTGTACTCGCCGCCGCTCTGCCTTGAGGGGTGCCTATTCTTCCCTCCCGCTCCTCGTTTTGCTTTTTTCTGCCCGCTCCCCGCGGCTTCTCGGTGGACAGGGGGCGACAGCGCGTTTTTGTTTTCATCTTTATTTCTCTTTCTCCCTTTTCTAGTATTTTTCTTTTGTGCCCATCTTCTTTCCAGCATCCGATTGCTTGTTTCTCTGTTCATGTGCGGACATGTGTGACAATTCCAACTCCTTAAGAAGGGGAGGAAGATCGCTGTAACTTCAGTCTTGAGAAAGGACAAGCTCTCTCTCTCTGTCTCTCTCTCTCTCTCTCTCTCTCTCTCTCTCTCTCTATATATATATATATATATATATATATATATATATATATATATATATATATATATATATATATATAAAGGAAAGGACAGGCTCTCTCTCTCTCTCTCTCTCTCTATATATATATATATATATATATATATATATATATATATATATATACACACATTAAGGAAGCCAACAGTCACCGAAATCAAGGTGCATAGGGGAATGTTTCTTTTTTTCTAATATCTAGTGCCAATCATTTAGTTTTTTTAAAGAAAATGACTTATAAAGCAGCAGAAAAAACAACCATGCCGCCGGTGGGATCCGAACCCGCGACCTCCGAATATCGCGTCCGGTGCTCTTACCAACTGAGCTACGGCGACGGCTGTCCAATCTGCTGCTTTCGTGGGTATTTATGTTTTGCGTGTAAGCTAACCTTGATAGTGTTCACCAGCGCCACCCTCGTCCATAGCGGTGGACGTAGCACGTCCTGTAATACCGCAAGTGTGACGTAGAACGTCATCTAACGGCGAGGGCGGAAACTGTGCGAGAGCCCTCTTCGAGTCGAGTCTCTTCGGGAGTCGTCCCTTGCTGACCGACAGGGGGCCAACGATCTTGTGCCGCTGAAGACATTCCTTTGCGGTCAGCGGAGACGGCAAATCCGATGCGTGGCACTCGATGGAATGCACACGCAGCGAGCTGCGCACGCGGAATCACGCGCCCTGCACGTTCAAGGAGGTGCGGGGTCCACTGGGCTCGGACCGGAGAGCCCTGGGCTCCGCCCACTTGCACATACGGGGTGCAACTGCACTGCTGTTGGTTAAAATTGGGCGAGAGCTAGTTTACGAAAGCTCCGCCCAATTATCGAAGGGGTTAAGAACCCGCTGGAAACAATGACTTGGGACGAGCGCGCCGAGTCTCAAGCTCGGCCGTTTTTAACAGCCTTTTTTAAACAGCCCTTTTTAAACTGACTTTTGCTCACCTGCCTTTTTATGTCGACCCCATCTTGAATAATTAAGTTTGTTTGCCAAGAAGTTTTAATTGCTGCCCCAACCAGCAACGTGTCGCCAGACGAGCGGAAGAAAACCGCTAATCCCTTCGTATTGGTAACCGCCGTGTATCGATCACCGGCCAGCGTGCCATCACCATCCACCGCTCGCGACGAGGAACCGACCAGCCCAAACCGGCCATCCCATCAGAAGGAGAGCAAGAAAGTCAACTGTGTCCAACTGCAAACGACTGCTTTGATTGCGTTCCGAACACTGCCACCCTGGGAGGTGGCGTGCATTTAATGGTTGATCGCGAGAGATTGATCACCAAATGAACGCTGCGACCTAGCTATTGCTGCAGTGCCGCATGTCCGCCACAACGCTGTCAGCGCTAATGAATTCAGGCCAGATCTCTCTCACCACCGCAACATGTATCAAAGCACAAATGAGGCGTCCGCATATCCAGGGAGCCAGTTATGCGCCATTCCTTTGCTCAAATCTATCGCCATCTAGAACATTGTCAACGCCAACGGCAATGAACACAGTGAACGCCGACATCTTTCGCTTTGTATAACCTGGATTAGCTGAGCTAATCCACATAACTTTTTTTTTCACAAATATTTACTATTTTCGTGCTTTAGAGGCAAAACGCTAAGGCGCCCGTGTGCTGCGCGATGTCAGTGCACGTTAAAGATCCCCAGGTGGTCGAAATTATTCCGGAGCACTCCACTGCGGCACCTCTCTCTTCCTTTCTTCTTTCACTCCCTCCTTTATCCCTTCCCTTACCGCGCGGTTCACGTGTCCAACGAGACAGATACTGCGCCATTTCCTTTCCCCAAAAACCAATTATGTTATTATTATTGTTATGCTTTAGTAATCCGCGGCTGCTCTTTCAATTACGGCGTAAGAATACGATGCTGTAAGCCCTCCTTGCAATGTTGGCTCTTTTCCGATAAAGGTCAATTATATGCAAATATTAATTTAGAGATAAAAGAAGCATGTGAAATACAGAGATATTTCTGGCAACTTACGCTCAAGCGCTCACGAAGTAGAGCAAAAAAGTGCTGCGTTTCTTTAGAATATTAGTGCACTTATTAGCGTTCTGTGTAATAAAGAGAACCTCATAGTCGCCAGTAATGTTTGGCTCAATTCAGCGGTCTGAAGAGTCGTAGTGACGGTTTAAAGGGACTACGCAATGAATAAAAAGCCGCTTGTAAATGTTTTCAATGCTTAGAAGCATTCACACCAAGTATGAGTCTTCGGAACTGAGCCGGCAATTTATTGTGAATTTTTAAAAACCGTGTTTTTTTTTAAATTCGCTGGCGGTTGGTGATCTCGCAGTGACCGATTTTGAAACTAAAATCGCGAAAAAAAGACTACTGTACCTATGACGTCGCCAGGCCACCACACGCTCTCATTTGCTGGAGCCACGGCAGCCACGCCGTCACGGGCACACTTCCGGTAGCCGTGAAAGTCGTCTGCTCGTGCCGCCACTCGACCCTCTCGGGCAAGCGAGCCATATGGTTTCAATTTTCCTCCGCCGCCACCTTCTGTCTGGAGTTCCGGAGCCACTCGCAGTGGTTCGCCGAGTCGCTACTATCATCGCTGGCGTTCAGCCGGTACGGCGTGAACGCATAGGGCTCGATGCCCACCGCGGCCGTAAGAGCGAGCAGTCGCGCCTCGAGGTCCGGGTCCATTACTGCTAACTACAACAGACGCGCGCCGCAATCATGCCGCCGACGCTGCTGCTGGGGTGCTAGGAGCGACAACCGGAAGTTGCCAAAGGAACGTCAGCGGATGACGTATTCGTGGGCGGGGCCCAGTCCCAGAGTTGTTTTCTTTATTTTTGTCTGGTGCGCCGCGTGTACGAGCTGAGGGGAGAGAGGAGGAGCGTAATTTTTAATCGTCTATGGTGTTATTGATGCTAGCTTAAACATTCTTGCGTTGAAGTGACGAGTGATGAAATGTTTATCTCTTGTCTGCTTTACGTAATCTCCCATAGTCCCTTTAACTACTGCTCAACCTGGTTCGAGCTCTAATCACGTGACCCACGGCTTGCTTGCTGCGAGCGAGAGATGGCGCTGGCGAACGTCGCAGCTTCCCTATCGCGGCTTCGGCGGCGGCGATGCGCCGGTGCGTGGGTGCGCGGGCGCAAAAAAAAAAGAATCCCCGCCCCCCCCCCCCCTTTTTTTTTCTTTTCTCCGTCGGGATATGCACGCGTCTTGCGCCCCGAAAAGCGCCCGCTGCCAAGGAACAGAGAGTGGATGAGTTTTATTTTATTTGGAAATAAACGAGGCGTTCCAGGTAAACGAGTCTCCGATGAGTTTTGTGTTTGCACTGGGCGCGGGATATACGATAAGTGAATATGCATCTGTTCCGCTCAAGTAGCACCACTGTTGTGTATTTGGATTCCTCGCGCTATCTTTTAGAGCAGAAAAAAATTACTCGGACGGTACCTTGCTGCCAACAAGAAGTTAATATTTAAAAAGCTAGCTAGTCAATATAAACTAATTAATCGACTGTGCAGTGCGAAAAAGAAAGTTAGGCGGGGTTTAATCATGGTAGCGAAAGCATTTTGGCAATGGCCCGGACCAGATTTGGAGGTCGTCATCGTGTCGGGCACGCTCACTTATGGTTGCACGCTCAATAAGGTTGGACGCTCAGTTATGGTTGGTGCAAATCGGCCGAGGTCAAATTTCGGGGCTGGCCCGGGTCACATTTAGAGACTGCCATCGTATTGAGCACAATGAAATTAGCCTGAAAATAGATTTTGGCCCAAATCAGTAAAGCTCAAATTTCGGGGGCGGGATGGGCAGCATTTCGGAAACGAGCCGGGTCTAATTTGGAGACACCATCGCATTGGCCATAGTCAAAATATGCTTGTCATCTGACTTAAAGCTGTTGCTATGAGAGCAGGAAGTTGGGCTAGCTGGTTGATGTTCATACTGAAGAAGTGGGCGCGGAAAAACAAGGACAAGCGAGACAAGCGCTCGTCTTTGTTTGTCTCTCTTGTCCTCGTTTTTCCCGCGCCAACTTCTTCAGCCTGTTGCTATGAGATCGCCAAGTGCGAAGGTCACTTCAATGTCATATACGCACACCGGACTGAAACTCAAGTTTTGCCTTGAATAGATAATGCAGAGTAGGCCACACTAGAGTCACTAAATAAGGCCCGTGCGCTGTGCCATGTCAGTGCACGTTAAAGAACCGCAGGTGGCCGAAATTTCCGGAGCCCTTCACTACGGCATCTCTCATATACTGAGTCGCTTTGGGAAGTTAAACCCCCTTAAACCAAACCAAATGTATTGACAAGATGCTAAAACTGTATTCATATTTTTTCACGCATTTGAAACGTGCTCGAAGCATGTTTTAGGTGACGTATTTTTGGAAAATTTTAAGAATATATTTCGAATACCAAGCATAAAATTTCAGGAGCCTATTCCCGGCATATTTCTAGTGCATTCATGAATACAAAATATGTTTAAAATACATTATAAATATTCCCAAGCATATTCAAAACGTATTAGTTTTCGCTAACTATCATCAAAATAATATTCGCGTTTTGAGCTATGTGGCGGTAGTGACATACAGGGTGTTTCACCTAAGACTTCACGCAATTTTTAAAAATAGGCTTTTTGAGTTAGAATGGTGCTTTTTAAAGTGAAAGCTTTACTGGCCGCGAACTTGCGATTTCGCCGTGGCAGTACTCCGAGGAGGCACATGACGTCACAGCGCGCGCCTCGCCGCGGATAGGGTTATTGACAGGGAAGGGGATAAATGCGAACTTGCTTTCCACGTGCGCCGTCGCACCTCCGATACAGCGATGGCTTGTCTCAATCTTGGAGGCTACTAATGCTTGCTCGACGCTTCGTGTCGCTACAGCTGGACCGGTCTCGAATCGCTAAAATCGAGTTCGTGTAAACACGCAGTGGTTGAGTTGGATTGACTATGCTCAACCGTACCCCCGAATCGACCCGACGCTATCGGGTTCATGTAAACAGGGCTAATAGCGTAGACTGATTGTCATAACGTAGCCATTAAACTCCTTTCACTGAGGCACTTGCCAATCACCTGCGATTTCACGCTATACTCGCGGACAACTTTGTATGCCAGTGCAACAGCCCACATCAAGGGGAGAAAGGACCGTCTCCTTCCTTTTCCAGGGATCTCAGCCCCTGCTGCACTGCAACTGCGACGTCATGAGAAACGGTCGAAGCCAACGTTCGGCTTTGGCTCCAAGCTAGGGAAACCATAATGTGTCGGATCGGCATCGAAACATCGGTTCTCTAACAAATCTTTGGTCGAGCGTCGCCGACCCGACAAAGACACCAAAGATCGGCCAACCCGGTCGGCAGACCTTGTCTGTGGCAGACCAAGTTGTCACACTTGGCCGACAATGACACCAACGCGTCCGACGACCAGATGTCTTCGTAGTGTGACATGCTTTGACGCCCGCGACGCCGACAAAACCAGTCTGCCAACCGTGTCGTCGCGAGATCGGTCGCCGAGCAAAAACATTCACGAGACACGAACACGATTTCTCTATAGTACTGTTTGTTTACGTTCATAACAAGCTCTGGGATAGGTGAATGTCCAAAAAGGTATCATTACTGAGGATCGGTGGCCAATGCCAAGGTGCTGGTTGAATTGGTAACTGAGATACAAGCAAATTTCATCGCCGCCTGCTGCTGCTGCTGCATGCTTCGTGCGGCTCGCCTGACGTCTGCTAGATCCGCTGCTGAAGCCGTCGCGGAAATCGAGCATAACTTTATTTTATTATGGGACAGGTTGACAGTAAATGGGCGACTAGAGAAGTTCCTTTATTACGGCGCTGGCTAGTTCCAAAGCGCCCTGAGCTGCGGCATCGATGCGAAACCAGCTAGGCTTAGCGACGAGTATGGCAGCCGGGAAGCAGCACAGTTCGTCTCCCTGGCGCTCCCGCAGACGGCGTCGTTGCGGAAAGCGCGGCTGTTGCGCAGGCATGCTGTCGTTGCTCGAATATAGCAGGCGGCCTTTCTGATAACATGGCTGTTTTGTCTTTTTGGTGCGAACGTGCGGTAAACCGAGCCTGCTCGCCGGCAGGCCAGCCTGGATCCCGTCCGCCGCCGTAATAAAAATCAGCTTAAGATTGTTTTTGACGTAAGCAATAAACGCTCAGACAGAAAATTGTGACAAATGTATCAATTCTGAGCATCGTTGATCAACACCGAGTGGCTGGTAAAAGCAACAACTTTGATACGAGCAAAATTTCTCGCCACAATAGCCTCCCAAGCTGCCGCTGGCCCGCCGTTGCGGTCCGGCTCGCCTGTTGCCCGCAGCGGTCCGCTAGCTCCACAGCCGAAGGTGTCGCGGAAATTGACCATAATTTTAGTTTATGGCGCGATTATACTGTTAACAGCAAGCGATATTAAGAGATATTATAGCGCAGGCTACTTGCGAAGGCGGCGTCCGCCGCGCCAGGCAGAAGCGCAGTTCGTTGCCTGGCGGGACCGCGGGCGGTGCCGTTGCCGAAAGCTCGCTACTAGCGCAAGCATGCTTTGTCGCTGCTCGTGTATAGCAGGCGGTGTTTGTGATGATATGGCTATTCTGTCTTTTCTGGTGCGAACTACAACACCAAGCCAACCAGTAATCAGACCGCTGCGGGTGGTAAAGCGTACGCTTTGAGCTCGAGTGCTTGAGTCGAGCGGCGCAGCGATGCTTGCTGCTCCGTGTGTCCCTGCTTGCAGTGCGGCTGCAATTCGCAAGCAGCGACCGGTGCAGCGCGCCGGCAGAGTTTTCGCACATGGGTCGCCTGCTTTACTTCTTTCGCAAGTGCCACACTGCGAAGTTCTTATCAGCACCTCTGAAGAAGCGGATTGCTCGATTCTCCATGGCGTCGTGGGTATAGCAGTAGCTTCGCATTCCAGAGGTTCCTAGTTCGAATCCGCGTGGTCGAGAGTTTTTTTCTTTCTATTATTTTAGCCTTAAATAATCTCTCCCATCCTGTTTACCCGCGAACGACTGGAGTTAATTTTCGAGCCATGCTTTTCTAACCCAGCAATAAGTGCCGCTCAGTACTGGGCTGCACTCAACCTAGGTTCATAATCACGACTGTTAATGAGTTTGTGCTACTATGGTGGGATTTCTTTAAAAGAGTTAAAATGAAGCGCCCCGGCCCATGAATTTCGCATAGAAGGAAATGACAAAAGAAGAGTGGGAACGAGAAAGGGCCAAGTCGGCGGGAGGTCTCGCACGCTGTCTCGCTAGTGTGACATGGGAGTTGGCGGACCATCGGCCAACTGCCGTCTTGTGGGAGACATGGCGCCGACGCCGACTGTTTTCGCCGGCGCAGTGTGACATAGAGCCAGACACCACGACGACATGGTTTTCGCAGACCAATTCGGCCGACTGTTGGCCTAGTGTGACATTCCCATAACGAATCTTTGTCCGAGCGTCGCTCTTTTTCCCCAATTCTCCTCGCGACCAGGCATATCTCTGCCAGAATGTTCGCGTTATCAGTGCAGGTGCTTTCCACTGGACGCTGGTAAGCATGGTGGCACCTTATCTACACAAAGAAGCTCGCGGATTTCCGAGCCCCCTACTCCAGAATAGACATCTCTGTGCTGTAAATAACGTGATGTCAAACGTTCATGGCCTGGCTGGCAAAATCATCCAGTTTTGCTCCTGAACCGGTTTCGCATGTGTCAAGCGTTCCCCAACCGTCTTTATTTTCCCAATTAGATACGCCTCGGTATGCGCCACACCTACTGCACTACGCTTCCAAAAGTCGCACATTTCAATCATAAAAACGCTCGGAAGGGGCGCTATATAAATACATATATAAAATATATAATACATAAAAGTATATAATATATGAAATATATAAAAGAACATAAAAAAGCAGAGCTCATAATGAGACTTTTTCAGAAACCATAGTAGGTGTGGAATTTTCGCTTTCAAACCCCTGACGTCATGACAATTCAGGTGCGCTGCCTTTTGTGTGTTCAGAAAGAGCACACGCGGTTGGCGTGGCTGCAGTGGCCATCTTCTATTAAAGTGTAATTTTTTTATTTTTAACAATAAACCACTACTAGCAACTTTGTCCATAACAGTTGGTAGTCGCTTGTGCAATGACGAAATTCGCGTTCAAAGTCACCACGAATAGCGTCAGTACGACCTCAGTGCTTTTGCAAACCACACATCTCACCCTTTTACCCAAGTCTGATTTGTTCCATGGTGAAATTATAAGCAGTGAAGGAGACATGAAAGGAAGTATTTCAGCAGAAATTTAGTAACTGAAGTGACTATCGCCCATAAATAAACTGAAGAATTCGGCGACTCCGATAGCAACAAACGTGCTCGGTGGTCATCGAAGAGGAACCTTCAAGATAAGGCGCTAAGAACAACTACAACAACCCAGAACAAAGTCGAAATATTTGCGCCTGGCTGCATTCCTTCTAGATAACGGTGATCGCATCTCGCATAACAAAGTGATATTCCCGCGCGCCAACGGTTTTGAACTCGAACAAACAAGTAGTACAACAGTTTCGCGGTACTCCCTTTGTCAAAGAAGCATCGGCCGGATGCTTAAACAAAAAGTAAGGTCAACAGCAGCAAAGGCAATTCAAAATAAACACTGCCAGCGTAAACAATGAGAGCGTAAAAAGCTTTTCATAGAGGCCGCTTCGTCGAATCGGCGTCCACACTGGTACACGGTCACCAGGCTTGTATTGCATGTGGCGACGGAGGGATACGGAATAGCCGGGCAAAGTGCGGAAGGGGAGGTGTTCCCAAGGAGTGTCAAAAGATGGCTCACACTCATCTGTTCTGGCTAGGCTAAACCAACACTGCTTCTAACTACAGGCTGTATACCCCACCCTATCACTGTAAATGTATTTTCGCAGAAAAGATGCGAGGGAGCTTAGGGGGACCCAAACCGGAAAACGTACTTTTATACCCCTGTCACACGGGCATTTCGAGGGCCCTCGAACCGATAGTCTATCGACTCAAAGGCGATCGAGCGCTGCCACACGGGCAGTTTCAATGGCGATCGAGTCAATAGCCTATCGAGTCAACGGAGTAGCGCAGAACTCCATCGAGATTTCGAGGGCCTTCGAGCGCTGCCCAAGGTTGCTAGCGTTGCTCCGAGCGGCGCCAAGCGCACTTTCGTACACGACACATTCACGGTGAAAAAACATGAACAAACATTATTCGCATAAAATTTAATGTAAGCAGCCTGTAAAATTATTTTAAAATTATATTAGACTGGTTTTAAGCGCATTAAGCGCATTCATTTTGCGTTGCAGTCTTTGCGTTGCTTGCGTACTTAACGTTGACAACATGGCGGCACCCTGCCCGCCCGCTTCACAGCGATAACAGCTTCGTCGCTAATCCCTCAAAGCAATATCGTGTTCTAAGCTGTTGTATTCGCCTTCGATTTGCCCGTTCTTACTCTCGCATAAAGTTTCAAGAGAAAAATAGCTCTTGTTTTTCAGATATCATTGCGATTTCCCCGGTCTTAAGCCTGTCGAAGCAGCGCCCCGACGCAGTTGGACTGGCTTGGTTTTGGCTCGTCTTGTATTAAAGTGGCTACAGCAGTGTAGGCATATGTACGTCGCGTACGTGCAATTAAAAGGGTTTTTAACAACTTTCGCGTATGCCTGTATTTCAGCATTTAGTATACATTTATCAACTATTTTTGTTATTTTTGCAAAATCCAAAGTAGCGATTGTGGCGCCACTCATCTGTGGCGTAAGACACGAGAACCATTTCAATGGCCATTGAGATTTGCCGTGTAGCAGCGGCGAGTTCGATGGCGATTGAGAATCTCGAAGACCCTCGACTCGAGGGTGATTGAAACTGGCCGTGTGACAGGGGTATCACTTGTGGCAGCTGAGTGGTGGGTTACTGGAAAAAGGTCCGTTCTGTGACCACCACCCCTTGAGACGGTTGTTTATTCTTTTGTGCTTCCGTCTCCCTGCTTTGGCAGGATATGCATAGAAAGGTCTCGGCCCTACTTTTTGTTCGCGGAAGAACGAATACTTTCATGTCGCGGTCGAGAAGATGTCACGGTAGAATTTAAACACCTGGAGGGGTAATAGAAGTTCCCTCCTTTTTGTGGTACTTAAGTGCTGCCATCTATCGACAGAAAAAGTTCAAATCTGAGTTGCGTCGTAGCTGGTGAGCCCTCATCTGCACAACATGAGAAAGAGACTGATGGCAATTGTCCATGTCCTCTCCTTCCTCAGGGGAAAGTTCTGGGGCGTATCGGCTAGTACGCTCGATGCTACAATTGTACCGTTCATTATTCCTGGACTACTGCGGTACACCTTTCCAGTATTCAGTAACATTGGAAACACAAACGTCCGGACTCTTCAAAGTGTGAAAGCGCAAGTTCTCCGTATCTGCCTAAATTTGCCTCTACAGCAGCAACTGTTGTCATCGCCCGGTGACACCCAATTACTACATACGTTGCTGTTGACACCATGAGAGCACATATTCGGCACCTCACACGGGTTCCCTGTCATCATCTCACGACTCTTCCGGTAGTTAGGCCACATACTGCATTCGTCGAAGTCATTGATGCTCGTCGCGCCTATCTTCCATCGCAATTCACCTCTGCCTCAAGACCGTACTCGCCCTTATGGAGTCTAAATAAACTTCGGGTGCACCTTTCTATTCCTGGAATTACGAAGAAAGCTGGTGCACCACTGGCTGCTCTCAAACAGATCACGTTGAGACATTTGCATTCTAACCAGTCACCACATCCATGTCTGCTCAGACGGGTCAGTAAACTCAACCAGTTCCGCGGGGTTTGTGATGATCCCGGCGAAGTCCATCTTGATTAGGCTGAAGACGACCTACCACACTTCCTCGACTTGTGCGGAGCTAGCTGCCTTTCGGGCTGCAGTTGAGTTCATCAGCTAACAGCCTCCACATGAATGGTGTTTTTACTGATTCCAAAGCAAGCCTTCAATGCCTGCAAACTTCTCTGCGCCACAGGTAACATGAACAACCAGTTGCAGAGATTCGCGAGGTGTACCCCTCTGCCTTATCGAATGTTCATGACATCTTTTCAATGGCTGCCAGGACGCAAAGGTATCAAAAGAAACAACCACGGGGACGAGGCTGGCCGATCTGCCCACAATGACGGACTTCATGTCTGTATTCCTATATCAAGAGTTGACGCAGTGCGTGAGCTACGCAGGTTGACACTGGAGCTCACACTTTCTGCACGCAACACTGACTAGTTTTTCAACCGTCGCACCGTCGCCTCAGGGCATTGCATCCTGAAATGTGCCTTCGTCTTCCCCACAATATACCGCGTCGTGAAGCTTGCTGTCTTCGGCTCGGTGTTGAATTTACAAAGCAATACACGCTCCGGGTCGGGATGGCCGACAACCCTGCTTGTGAAAGATGCGGCTGCGAAAAGACAGTTGTACATCTCCTGCGTGAGTGCTCTGCTTTGGCGACCGAAAGACGTACGCTGCGTTGGGCCCTGGAGCGTCTCGATCCTCGCAGTTTAACTGAGGATAAGATCCTGGGACAGTGGCCACAGCAGTCGGCTGTCCTCCAGGCCTACAATGCACTGTTAATTGCTTCCTGGGAGCGACTGGCTTGAGGGACCATTTGCGACTGTGGCCTCCTCGCTCCTTCTCTCTTTCGCACCTCAGTCCAATCATCCCTCTTCGTCAGTGTAGGGAAGCCAACCGCAACACCCTTCTGGTTAACATCCCTGCCTTCCCTCTTCCTCTTTATCTCTCTCTTTCACTATTCCGATGGGTAAACTCCGAGCAAGATCTTACGATGTTTGTGGGTTTGTGCCAAGTGAAATAAATAAATAAATAAATATTGCCCCGACCGGGTTTCGAACCCGCGGTGGGGCGAACAGATCAGCTTCGCTGGCAACTGTACGAGAACACTATACTATGCTGCAGCCGACCACGCCTCATGTTAAACCATACCCAACAATTCTGGACAGAAGCATTTTTCAACAGGAAAGAGTTTATGAACAGAATGTTTTCATATATTGAAAGATTTCACTATAACAATCAATATTACCGCAGCTCTCCCGTCGGCAGGCTTGCATTTTTATTACGTTTGCTATCGTCAAAAACGTTCCCCATTGGTTTTCTATGACAGTCTTAACTGCTCGATGCGAGCGATGGAAAAACTTTACAGGAACTATTTTGCTACCCATCGGAAGAACGAACCATTACCTTCAATACTACCATAACAGTACCTTACAATATTCGAATATTAAAAATTTTGTCCAATAATGCTGGACATGTGCAACACACTCTCGTGCTGTGCATTGCACGTCGTAGACCTCATTAACTTTCATCTGCGGCGCGAACAGATCAGATAAGCTTAACCTCGATCAGAGCTTAGTCTGAGTCGTCAGACGTGCCGACGGCCCAGCAAAGGAAAACCATCCGCCAGCCATGCTAAACATGCTTTCGCCCGTCTGCTCGGTTTAAGTGCCTTAAAAGCCCTACCATTTTCTTTCGCCCGAGTCGCTTGTGACTGCCCCGGCCCTTTCCCCATGTACCTTGAATTAACCTGCTGGATTACCTCCAATGGCCACGATTAGTTGTGCCTTGATCTCGCCTTCCACTTTGCTGCACGGCACGGCTACCTGGAGACGTCAGCTTTTCACCCCCCCCCCCCCCCTTTCCTCTAGTTCCAAGCAGAGCCGCAAAGTTCGTCCAGTAAAGGTAGCGTGTTCCCGCCACAGAATTTTTTGTCTGGGTTCAGTTTTTTTTTCTGCGGTTGGGTAAATCAAAAACCCGGTTGATTCGAACATTTTTCGCCGTCCCAATGACATCGAATTGACGAAGTTTTACTATCCCCTCCCACTCCCCTTAGCCACACACACATACAAAAAAAAACTCATAGGATGGTTACGAGTGTGTAGAAGTTTATTTCCTTGAAGTGCGTAAAACACACATGCGCTGATTGTTTATACAGAAAGAGGTCTCAGAGCAATGAGTTTTAATAGAACCTTTTGAAATAAAATGAATAAACTAATGACAATTGTTAGTAAATTGTTAGCAAGAACAACCGCGACAGTAATAAGTTTAGGCATATGAGGAAAACATTATTACTTATTTGAATAAAGATACACATTAAACATAAAGTGATGCAACCGATAGAGAAAACACAACGCAACAAGTAAACAAAAAACATCACATATTAGGAGTTAGAAATCAACATATGAAGTTGGCGTTTAAATGACGATAGACATAGCGCTGTATTAATATCATGGGGTAATGAATTCCAACTTTGATGAATTAAAATCCAACTGTTTGGATTCCGAAGTTGGTGAGAACTTTTGGAGGAAAAACTTATTCTGACGTGAAAAACGCGTAACAGTTGGGTTAGTAGTGTCTTTCATGAGTATGAATTGCAAAATATTACGAAAATTAACTGCCCTATAAACAAATACCCCAACACTAAATTTAATGAGGTCATTAATATTGAGAATGTTAAGCTCATGATTTAAAGGGGATCCAGGGAAGTGCCGATTATTCCATGTGAAAATCTGACATCGTGATTCTGAACAAGTTGGAGAGACAATAAATGGGAACGGTATGCCAGTTCCTATGATGCAATAACTTGTGGAGAACCTGTTTCCCCCTTCCATATCGACGCGGCCCATCTTCACCATCGTGCGTCAGGACAGCACCGACTGGGCGAGGACAGTCTCCCTCATAAGGAAAGCGAAAGCAGCGACGGGAGCGCCACCTCGTAGGTTACGTGAATTCTGCGGAACCGGAGAGGGTCTCTACCATCTCTTCGGGATCCGGCCAGCGTCACGAGCGGTTGCAGCCGCATGCTGTCGTCATCCTCCGCGGCAGGCGCACGGAGATCCGTCGTGCCTTGTCGCTGGACTTCTGATTACAGGCAGCGAAGAAAGCGCAGCAAACGCGCGCTCTCGGCACCTTCTCCAGCAAATGCTCGGTGATGGCTTTGCCCCAAGAATGCGGCGCGCACGGGAAAACCCGGCCGCCATTGTCGGCGCATACAAACGTTTGCCGCCGACACCTCCGAAGTCGCGCCCCTGCAACAGCCGATAAGTCGGAAGTCCTTACCTAACCTTCTATTTCCGAGGAATGCCTCGTTGATGTTTTTGTAGCTAGCTGGCCCGCTCTGTGTATTAATTGCAAGTCTAATAAATAAAATATGAGTGTTAACGCTTGTCGTCCCTTCCCTTTGTTCTCTCGAGCACGAACCTCGCCGCGGTTAGCGAGCGGAAACGCTGCATCCGCGGTGTGGGAGTGCAGGGGGGTATGGGGGGGGGGGGGGGGGGGGGGGGGGTAGGTAGGCTGTCTCCTCCACCCCCTCAATATTTCCACATACTTAACTGGCTATGAATGAATGCATATTATATAGTGATTAATGTACGCAAGTTAAATAAACGACGAGCTTTCAGCTTTCTAATGCCTGCATATGCCGGTCGAATTGCAGACAGCAATCTAAAACGATACCAGAAACACACAGTTGGATGATTAGGATGGTGGTTAATATACAGCGGACAACTGTTGCCTACAGTTATGGCCTTAGAGCTAAATACCATAAATTTTGATTTGAAAGGGTTAATTAGTACACCATGAAGAAACGTTATTGAGATCATGCTTGAGCGTATAAGTTAGGGAAGCCAAACACTTATTTAATGATGATGGAATGGCATCACCCGCATGCAAAATGTAGTCAGAAGTAGTGAGGCAGCTTGGGAGATCATTAATGGATATCAAAAATATAAGAGGACCAAGAATTGAATCCTGAGGGACATCAATGTTAATAATTTTTCATCAGCGAAGAAACCAGAGATGCTTACATTTCTTCCTGCATAGATATATGGCTGCCTAATAGATTTAGCGGTGTCCCCAGAATATCGTAACATGAACTGCGCTTAGAGAAAAGAATTTCATGGTTAATTGTGTCAAATGCTTTTGAGAAGTAAAAAAAAATACTCAACCAACAAAGTTGCCTTTGTCAATTTCTAGTTTGCACCAGTCAGTAAAATATATCAATGCAAGGTTAGTAGCGAACCAAGCTTATAATCCAAATTGTTCAGAATACAAAATACAAAACATCGAACTTTTATGAGTAGTCTGACAACCTTAGATGAACTAGTTTTTCAATTTCTTTACTGAAAAAAAAAGAGGACTGAAATAGGTCGGTAGTCAACATTTGTTGCCTTTTTTTAATAACTGACTTTTTAACTCTTGTGGGAAGACATATGTCTTGAAAATAAGGTTTATTACGTAGGTTAACACATCTGCATATCAGTTATTGCTATCACGTGACTTCCATGGATATTGTCTAAAAGTTTCAGACTCATAACCGGGTTTCTTATTTCATCGCGCGAAGTTGGATAAACAAAGAATGATTGAGAACAATGGCTTAGCAAATCGGGAGACGATAAGGATGGTTGGAGCGGGGACTACGAAAAAAAGAACTGAATGTATTAGCTATTTAAATACGATCAGATAATATATACTCTTCATGAGATAGATTAGTTATAGCATTACTTGAATTCATGTTAAGGAAAAAAATCATCAGGGACCATTGCTTTTTGCTATCCGAATCACTGATTATGACTTAGTTTTCGTACTAGTAATTTCCAGAGGTGTTGAATGGCTTGTTTAACGTGTTATTATATTGTTTATAGCGCTCTTTAGGACGAGTATTTAATGGCGGACTCCGCTAGGTGGCGCCGCCCTGTTTAGCTGGCTGCCTATCGTGCTCCGCTTTCACCTGCCCCTGGCCTTGTCCAGGGCTTCGCCCGCCCCTGGATTTCCTCTCCATCGTTTCCGGAAGGCTTCCGAAGCACGTGGATACCATCGGCATCACGGCCCGCTGCCGGGCTGGCCCTCCAAGCGCCGCCAAAAGTCTGAAGCGGCGCGGCGCCTCGCTAACCCTAACGCGCCGCGCCTGCACCTCTGCAATGCAGCGTCTGACGAAGCCCCTGCAGCCCAGACCCACTGATGCCACCGCGGGGCCTACTCCAACCGCCCACGCCACCGTGCAAAATCCTGTCGAAACCAACACTGTGAGCGACGCTGGGAGCTCCGGATCGACGGCCGCGGCGCAGCCGGCAGCGTTCGTCGTCGCCGCAGCGTCCACTGCTAGCCAACTCCACGCTCTAAGGGACGCCAACACCTTTGAGCCCATAGACGCGTCGCAGCCGCCTGCGTTCGTCGACGCCGCCGGTGCCGCCGCGCCTACACCAGCCACATTACCCGCTGACACCAAGACCTGCAGCCCGGCACCAGCGTCGCAGATTGCGCCTCAGGCTGACGATTCGTCGGCAGACATGGACTTCACGGCGTCCCCGGTAGACGACACTCCATCCCCGGAAATCGGCTGGAGCACCATCGGTGCCAGCCGTAAGCCTGCTTCCGCCACCCGACCCCGCTCCGAGCTCATCACTGTTGGCATACAACTCCCTCCTGGTACCCTCAATCCCAAGCTGCCTCTCTACGACGTGCTCGCCGCAGTCACCTCCACTGCACAACTTTCCTCCAAGACCAGTGCAGACATCACCCTTCAGGCCAAGCCAGCCCAAAGCCCTGTGTTTTTAAAAACTCATTCTCCTCTCACCGCCCACCTCCTACTTTCTATCACGCACCTTCACCTTCACGGTAAGCCTGTCAGCATCAAAACTTATTCCCCCCATCCTCCCATGTCATGCCTCGGCGTCATCCATAACGCCGGTGGCCACTTCACTCCCGATGAGCTCATGCATGATCTAGAATCTTTCAAAACAGATATTCTCGCTGCTCGCATGATGGGATCCACTCAATCAGTGCTCATAACGTTCGCTGGTACCGTCATCCCCCACTTTGTATATTTCAAACGCGTTGCCTTCCGGTGCCGTCCTCATAAACCTAAGACTCCCACCTGCACCCGTTGTCTCACTCTAGGCCACCGCGCCCACCAATGCCCCCAGCACAGCGTTCCAGCAAAGTGCCGTCGCTGTGCTGCTCCTCTCCCCGCTGACCCTTCCGCTCATGTGTGTGCCCAGCCCTGGTGCGTTCATTGCCAGGTGAACACCCACCCCTCCCTCGACCCCACTTGCCCCTTCCTCCTTGCTAAACAACGCGAGTGTGCTAAAGCTGCATACCTCCGACGCCTAGCTTTGCGCCGGGCCACTCAACCCACCACCCCCTCCTCCTCCTCCTCTAATCATGAATATCCATCAGCTCCGATCACGTCACCACCAGGCTCCTTCGCCGCCATAGTTAAAGGATCCTCGGTGCCAGCGTCCCTCTCTTCCACTACACCACCCTCTCCATCCTTGACTGACGCGAGCCGCTCCTTCGACCTCCGGCTCGCAATGCTGGAACGCCAGCAGCGAGAGCAGCAGCGCATTTACCACGATCTACAACAGCAGATACATGCCTTGACTCAAACCCTCCAGACAACCACCTCCTCTCTTACCTCCCAGCTTAGCAAGCTAAATGAGCATCTTGCCACGTTCCCCACTCCCTCCTCCAGCGCCCAGGTCGCCCCTTTGGCTGACCTTGTCGAAACCACCACACAGGCACATCACACTCGCTTGGTTCAGCTGGAAACTTCGGTTCTCCAGATTCTTACCACCCTCCAAGCACAATCAAAGCAATTGGAATCTTTCACATCTATGCTCCACTCCGTCCATGAGTCACTGCCCCCGGCAAAAAAGAAGGAACGCGTACCATCGCGTTCCTCTCCACTCTCATAATGGCGTTTGGCGAGGACCTCGAAATTGTGCAGTGGAACTGCCGAAATCTTTGCCACAATAAGACCCCCCCTCCACCAGTATCTACTCACCCGCCCCTCTCTGCCTCATTTTCTCCTTCTCCAGGAGACCCGGACGGCCCGCAATGTCCCAGGCTACCGCGCCTACCATGCCACTACGGCCACACCACTTGCGTCTATTTATGTACGCAGTGACGTGCTCGTAGAGCAAATTGACATCCCCTCCACCCTCCTTAAATATTTAGTTTGTGTGGCTTATTATTACCCTTCTTCCCGCATCTCACTCGTCCTTTTGTCTTTTTACAACCCCCCCTGTCACTTCCTCTTTATTCTCTGCTCTGGGCAAATTCCTTCACTATCTTCCTTCTACCTCCCATCTCCTCTTTGGTGGTGACTTTAATGCCCCTCACACACTCTGGGGCTACCCACAAACCCTCAAACCCGGCCGCCTCCTGCATTGTCTGGCCCAGGAACGCCACCTCACCCTTCTTAATACCCCTGGCTCTCCTACTCAAGCGGGCATTGCCTCACAACGCCCCACGACACCCGACCTCACTTTCTCTCGGGGTTCACTTTCCTTTCACTGGCAGGTGACAGCCGAGACACTCTTCTAAGTGACCACTTTCTCATCCATATCACCACCTCTCTTTCCCGCATCCCTCGCTGTCATCCGGTTATTCACACTGACTGGCATGCTTTTCGCACTAATCTCGCCTCCGACTCCTTTCAATCCTACGACGCCTGGACGTCGCGCATCTCTGCAGCGCTCACGTCCAGTAGCCGTCGCGTTCGCGCTCGTTACCCAATCCAAGATTCAGATCCTCACCTTATCCGTTTATGGCGTCGCCGTAAACGTCTTCAACGCTCCTTTCGCTCCCAACCACACAATGCCCAACTTTCCTCCCGGATCACTGCTCTGCGGGCTGAGATCGTCGCCCACTGCGCCTCCCTCGAGCACTCTCGTTGGAGTGCTCTTTGTGATGGCCTTGATTCTGCATTGCACTCGCGATCCGCATGGTCTCTCTTTAAATCCCTCCTTGGCACTAAGCCTGCCCTTGCTCCCACTCTAGCTAAAGCCCTCACTCAGGGGACTCCCTCCGAAGTTTTTGATCAACTCGCCTCTCTCTACCTCCCGCCCCCTCTGGCACCCTCCTACCCGGTGTACTCAGGTGGACCTAATCCCGATCTGGACCAATGCTTCACTCTCCGGGAGCTCGAATCTGCTCTGGCTGCTAATGCTACACGCTCGGCTCCCGGTGAGGATGCCATTACATACACCACACTTCGTAACCTTCCTGACTGCGCCAAAGAATTCCTCCTTCAAACCTACAATGAGGCCTGGGAGAGCGGCTGCTTGCCGAGCTCCTGGACATCCTCCCTTATTTCTATGATTCCAAAGCCGGGCAAACCTCCCTCTCTCTCTAACCTCCGCCCAATCTCCCTGACGTCGTGCGTTGGTAAGACCCTTGAGCGAATGGCTCTGACTCGCCTCTCTGATTTTCTTGAGGCACGGGAGTTCTTCCCCCATTCTCTCATTGGCTTCCGACGCCGCGTCTGTGCACAGGACGTTTCTGATTCTCCAGCAAACGTTCCTGTCCCCTACACCCACTCAAATTTACGCACTTGTGACTGTCGATGTTCGCAAGGCCTTTGACGGTGTTTGCCACGATCACATCCTTTCTCAACGCGCCTCTTTGGATTGTGGCTCCCGCATGTACTCCTATATCCGCTCATTCCTCTCTAAACGTGTGGCTCGCTTTCGAGTAGATACCCACTTGTCTAACCCACACCACCTCACCCGTGGCACTCCTCAAGGTGCTGTTCTCTCTCCTACCCTTTTCAATCTCGCTATGGCCCCTCTCGCCTCCCAGCTAGCTGAAATTCCCGACCTGCATCATATATTTTACGCCGATGACATCACTCTCTGGTGTTCATCTGGCTCTCCCGGTCACGTACAGGACACCCTGCAACGTGGCCTAGATCTCATCGACTCCTTTCTCACCACCGCTGGCCTCTCTCCTGCTCCTGAGAAATCCGAGCTTCTCCTTCTCAACCATTCCTCCTACCAGCGCTCACACAACCACTTCGTCTCTCTCCACCTTTCTGGCTCTCCCATTCCTGTCGTCACACAGTGCAAAGTTCTTGGCTTCCCTTTGCATGCGGCTAAGAATGTGCAAGCCCTCCACCGCGCTGTCACCACCTGCCACTCTGTAACTCACCTCCTGCGGCGCGTGGTCACTCGACGCTCAGGTCTCCACGAGGCTCACGCGTGCCGCGTTGCCCACGCGCTGGCCCTCAACAAGGTCTTGTACTTTGCACCCTACGCTTCCTTCACTCAGACTCAACGCTCTCGAGACTGCCCTTGTGGGCCTCTACAAGGCAGCTCTCAACCTCCCTATCACTACCTCTACCACTAAGCTCTTTGCCACAGGCCTCTTCCATCCTCTTCGTTCTCTTCTCAGTCTCCATCGTGACTCGCAGCTTGCCCGGCTTTCCCTTACCCGTCAGGGTCAGTGGTTATTGACTCAAGCGGGTATCTCGCCCATTCCAATCTCTCCGTTTACCTCTCCTATTCCCACCCCCGCTCCCAATCTTCGTATCCTTCCCCTCCCGACCAACATGTCCCCCGTCCTGCACGCCGGACGTCGTCATGCGGCCGCACAGCACCATTCCCCTCTCTTTGATACCCAGGGTGTAGCTTACACGGATGCCTCCTTCGTGGCTCCTCGAGGTTCCTGCGGCTACGCCCTGTACCATCCACACCTCCCTGCTCCTGAAACCCACACCAGCGGGCCGTATCTACACCCTCCAGACGCATTGTCCCTCGAGGTCCTCGCCATTGCGCATGCCCTCCAGTCATTTGCCCTCCTTCCCTCTCTCCAAGAGTACACAGTCTATTCAGACTCACAAGCCGCTATACACCACATACAGAAACGCACCCTGACCCCTTCTCTCCAACAGGAGGTCGAACGAGCGGTCTCCGCACTGCAGCCTTCCATCGTTTTCCTCCTCCCTGGGCATTCAGGGATTGACGGCAATGAGCTGGCCCATCAGCTCGCCCACGACACACTTTTCCGGGCACCGTTGATCCCCTGGCCCAAGCCCTCGGAGGACGGTGGGAGACTCACCCTTCGCCGCACCATAAAAGAGGTCTACCTTGAGCTCCGCCTCGACAAACGCCTTTACCCTCCCCCTCATCCATCACTCACGGTGCCGGAGTCTCGCCTTCTTCGGCACATTCAGATGAATGCAGTTATCACCCCGTCCCGCCTCTTCCTCTATCGCTATCGATCGGACCCTTCCTGTCCCAACTGCCCCTGTATCTATGCGGACCTGGCCCATTGCCTCTTCTATTGCCCGGCTGCTCAGCAGTCGGGTTCCTTCCCCGCACCCTTTCTATCCATCACCACCTGGCTCGACTGGCTTGGCGCTGAAGGGGAAGAAGAACAGCGGCTTCTGGTCGCCCAGGCGGTCGACATGCTCGGCCTATAAATTATGGTCGAATAAGTCTTTTACTACTACCACTACTACTTTAATGGCTGTTTTTTTACTTTTTATATGTGTTCTGTTTTTTTGCGTAGGCTAATAAGCAAGCTCTGCGTTAGCCAAGGATTTTGCGCGGGTGAAAAAAAAAAGAAAAAGACCTAGACATTTAGTGATAATGTTACGGAATTCAGTAAAAGCCAACTGAGCATAATTTAATGAATTGACACTTGTCCAACCTGAGTTACATATTAATTGGATAAACTTAAAACGATAAAAAATGTTCTCAACAAAGAACCGAATGCTAATGAGTGGATTGTTGTGGAAGCGAAGGAATGCGAGGAAGTGATCAGTGATACTAACCTCAAGAACAAGTGCTGATGAAGGCAATTGGAGGTTGGTTAAATATGGCAAATCAGATTTCCCTTATAATTTGGAGGGCGAGTGGGAATATAAAGCAGAGACTCAATCTCATACCTTTGGTAAATGCCCAGCTTTCCGGGACATCAACTACTAGCGCCATCTGCCGGCAGTGGCGGCGGCAGGGCGTGGAACTGAATGGGAAGGGGTACCAAAAAAAGATCGTAAAACGCGAACAAAAACACCTACAAAAAATTCTTCAGGGATTTGTATAACAAACACTTAGCTGAGAAATGTGCCCAAATTTCAGTTCTGTGCTGTTGATACACGAGCTTCCCAGCGCGTTTGAATATTATACGATGCTGCCTACGGAAGGGGGCCAAATTTTGCTCGTTTTTTCAGACTTTGAAACTGTACAGCGCCGTAACACGGACAGATATCGAAAATGCTTCCCGGTTTTATGTACCCTGATATATGCTGCTTAAAATGGTGTGCGACGATCTGGCATAGCTTTAATCAAGAGGCTACCTGAGGCCTTTTAATCTTAAACCTGATATTGCCTAAAATATGAAAGATGGCACCCTGTAGCGAGCTACGCTGCAGGAATGGTTCGGACTGATGAATTTGCGTCCATTTTGATGCTCACCTTTTTATCGGGTGACTGATGCGTTGTATAAAAGAACACATGTGAGAGCTCGAACCCAGTGTCTCGACCGGAGTTTTAAATAAAGAACGTTATTACGATGAACATTAACGCAGCTAGCTAAAGTACTAGCGGGTGTTCATATACGCTTGTCGTGGAGCAACTTTGCAAATTGTCAGCCCTGTGTTATTATTAGAACCAGTTTATTTGCGCATGTGATCACGATATAATATGCCTTGAGAGCTCCTGTTTTGAATTTTAGCTATTCTTGTTAGTTTGAAAGAGCGTAGCGGCATTAAAACAGCCGGTATCAAAAAGTATTCACGGATATAAGTGTCTGAGATTATTCTTTTAAAGCTTATGGTGACTGGAGTTTGCACATAAGGTTCTAACCTGGGTTCAGAACATTTTGTTTTTATGTACTGATTTTAATAAATGTGCTCGTTTCAAAGCCTACAAAATATATTAGTATGAATGAACAATTTCACGCATGATCACTATTCGTATTTTTATTACAACAGCTATTGGCGACTTCTTTTCGGTGTTCTTTCATTCAGACTTCTGTAATATGCGTGCATGATGTATTTCCAGGATCTTATCTGTGGGATACGACTGCAGAGATTAGGCTTCGCTTTTGAGGTGCGAAACTTCCCTTTTAGATATACTACAAGCTACCAACTTTTTCCCTTTTTGGGAATAAATTGGTTACTTTAATCTTGTCCACTTCTGTCCTACGAAAAAGCGCTTTTATGTGGACCTCATCAAGGAAGCAGCTCACAATGTTAGATATAAATGGCAAATATGGTGGCTGTAGCATTTTCCTACGCTGCTGCGTCGGCCGACTGTCATGATATTGCAGTTAATTGGCCCGCACCTCCCAGAGTGACATCACAGGGGGCCGCCAGGTTCAAGAGGATTAACCTCGAATTAACAGGATTAGCCGTGATGTCATATCTATCCGCTGACGCCACTGGCTTGAGATTCTCTTTTGAGGATGTGCTGTATTCATTTTAAGGAATAAATTATTCCATTTTACCAGCATAAAAGATGATTTGCTTGCAGCTTGCTTTTACGATTCATCTTCATCCTCAAATCGCTATGAAAACGTGTAAAAAATTGTTCGCGATAAGCAAGGTCAAAGGATGTCAAGGAACATAAGTTAAAGGGCAAAGTAAAAGTAAAATAAATAAAGTGTCCTGCCGACGCCAGTATTAATACTACATTGAAAATGTTAAAATGATGAAAACTAGAAGTGCCCCCCCCCCCCCCCCCCAATGCATGCGTTAGGACGGGCAATAAAAATCAAAGAGAAACTGTCCCACAAATACAGTCGAAGAGAGAGACATGGGGGGGGGGGGGGGGGGCAAAGTCTTGCACACGGCGCCGAGTGATGTAATTCCGGCTCAGAACCCAGCCGCTATGCCCACATTTGATCGGACGCGAAATGCAACAACGCCCGGGCTATTTACCACAGGAGGTCGAATTAGTTCGAAGAGGCGTAGTGCACTGTTCCTCATAGCCCGTGCTCGAACGAATTTGTATTATTTCATTGTAGCTTTTCCCAGTTCGCACGTTACTCTGCCTGTAACAGCTTTTATTCCTGTGGTCGCGTGAAAAACTAATTATACTTCACTGAACAATACTATCGCATACTTTGGTAAATCAAGCAACGACCAGCAAAGAAAAGAAAAGCTGTAGTTGCAGGGTACGGACGAATGTGGTTCAGCATCCCGACGGTGCTGTATTTATAGCATGCCAGCCAGATAGCAAGCCAGCGAGCAAGCCGGCATAAAGACAGCGTCAAGGATCCGGGACCACGTGGCACGCTCACGTTCTTTCCCTTTTGTCACAAGACGCCTGCCGGAAACTAACCTTCGGCACACAATTGTATTTCTGGAATTGTGCTTTAACTTGTGACGATACAGGTTTGGTGTGCTTTCACTTGTGACGATACAGGAATTGTGCTTTCCTCAGGTTGCTTACACCAGGGTAAGACAGGGTCAATGATCCGTGATCACGTGCAACGCTCAGGTTTTTTTTCCCCTGATGTCTCACGAGGCCTGTCGGAAACTAAACATCATGACAGAATTGCATTTCTGGAATTGTGCTTTACCTCATGCCGAAACAGGTTGTTGTGTAAACCAAAGCTTTCGTCACTTTCTTTACAACAGGGTGAGACCTAGAGTCACTAAATAAAACTAGTGAGACCTATCCCTGGAATAAATAGCGTGACGTCCAAGGGGAAAGGCCCGATGGGCAAAGTCGCCAACTTTTTTTTCTAAACTGGCTTTGCACGTGACGAGCACCTGCTGCCCATGCCGGTCACAAGGCGTATGCGTTGCGAGCCAGACCAGAGACACGTGCGCCGGTGACGTATGCAGGGAGAGGTCTACTGAAAGTTGACGTTTCCCTAGTTACACGGCCGAGGAAGGAAGGAAGGAGTGTTGGGTACTCTATGGCGCACTTGTTACGCGGTGCGGGGGCGACTGGTTGCAAGAGGGAGGGGAATAGAGGCTATTGAAAGAGCCTGACGACGTCTAGTGCTGTCGTATGTCATACAATACATTTACTTGCTATCTACTTTTCGTTTCGAGAAAAATAAGAGTGAGGAAGGTTTGGCAATTGTATTTCTCAAAATTTCGCTCAGTGCGTGTGTTTTGAGAAAGCTGATAATTGGATTTTAAAAGTTTTGGTTTATGGTTTATGGGGGTTTAACGTCCCAAAGCGACTCAGGCTATGAGGGACGCCGTAGTGAAGGGCTCCGGAAATTTCGACCACCTGCGGTTCTTTAACGTGCACTGACATCACACAGTACACGGGTCTGTAAAATTTCACCTCCACCGAAATTCGACCGCCGCGGCCGGGATCGAACACGCGTCTTTCGTGCCAGCAGCCGAACACCATAACCGCTGAGCCACCGCGGCGGCCGGTGTGTGTTCTGAAGTTTACAACAAACCGTTCCTGTGAAGTTAACCGCAATCATCTAGAAATGACAAAAAAAAGCAAATAGCAAACTATTTACCACATTTACTCGCGCAATGAATCCGCTTCTTTTACGAGGACCAACATTTCAGTCCAAGCTTTACACTTTTGCAATCCGTCCCGCCGCGGTGGCTCAGTAGTTACGGCGCTCAACTGCTGACTCGGAAGACGCGGTTTCGATCCCGGCCGCGGCGGCGGAATTTCTATGAAGGCGAATCGTGCTTGCTGTTTATTCTGTTGTAAATCTGTAAATTCCTGTATAAAGTTTCAGTTTCCTTCTTTCAGTCAAGTGTTTCCGGATTCTCGTCTGTTCTACCGTCTCGGACGGTGGGGCACCGATTGTGGAGCCCGAAGAAGAAACGAACCTTAACTACAAGCTAAAGCACTACGGTTTTAGGGAAAGGATTTTCGACTTGGTTTCTAGTTACTTCAATGAACGTCATCAGTTGGTTGTCATAAATAATGTCTCATCGTCACCACAACGTATTCATACAGGCGTGCCCCAAGGGTCCGTTTTGGGACCAATGCTTTTTTCTATATACGTTTCCGACCTTCCGGGTGTATTACAAATCGGAGAAATGCTGATGTATGCAGATGACACCGCTATAATAATTACAGGCAATAGCATCGAGGAAATACAGTCCAAAGCAAACGCAGATTTGGCAAACGTCTCTAAATGGTTTTCAGCCAACATGTTTACTGTAAATGTCAAGAAAACAAAATATACTATATTTCACTCCCGTAGAGAACAAGTAGATGCTAACTCTGTAAGCATTAGTATTGACAACTCCCTACTAGAATATACTCCTTGTTTTAAATATCTTGGCGTAATCTTTGATAAACACCTGCACTGGCAAAACCATTTATTAGCAGTGGGGGCGAAGGTGGCATCAGGGGGCTATAAACTGCTTGAAGCACGTGACTTTTCTGACAAAAGTACATTACGTATTTTATATTTCTCCTTTATCCACAGTCATCTCTCATACTGTCTGGAATCATAGGGATGGACCAACAGTAGTTATCTCCAGCCAATCAGAAAATTGCAGAAACGATCATTACGAATCATAACGCATTCTAAGCAGGATCAATCCAGCAACCCATTATTCCACGACCTACGGATATTACCCTTCGATTCACTACGCCTCCTAAAAACAGCAACTGTCGTAAACAGTATCGCAAGAAACAACCACCCCTCCCATATGTCCCTCTTCCATACATCATCGCGTACCACCCGAAATGTAGCATGGGTAACTTTAATCTACCGCCCACGCACAACGTTTACGGAGAACGACGGCTCTCTTTCATTGGTGTTCAGATATGAAATGCTCTTCCACAAGAAATAAAACACGCTCAAAATTTTGCACTTACAGCTAAAAAATTCTTTCAGCGCATGCATTAAATATGTTAAAGGACAGCTATCTGCTGTTCGCATCCCATTTATTATTGTAATTGAACATGCACGATGTCTTTTTTTAATTGAAGCGACTGTTCCTTGTTATGCTTTCTTTTTCTCATTTGTGTTATTTATATACCCCTGTCTTCACTCTTCCAAGTTTTTATTGGGTATGTGGCGAAGTGTCTGCATTATAGAATTTTATTTTTTGGACCCATAACTAGCCTACGGCTACGGGTCCAAACAGTGCTATACACTTTTATTCCATTTTCATGCATAAATCAATAATTCGAATTTGAATTTGAATTCAACGTCACTTGTTTGCACACGAGCGAATGTGTGAGCGTTCGCATGTGGTACGAGAAGCAGGACAAAAGGCTGTGTGGAATTCACGGATGCAGCTGTGGCATAGTCATCTGTTTCAGCCCAGGTTTTCCGTCCGCAACGTCGTCAAGGTATATTGCTTTAGCCATTTTTTTTCGCCTAGCTAGCAGAGCTAAAATCAGTTTCCTTTCTTTTATGTTTTGATAACATATCGCTGAAGCTTGCTCCGAGACTCGTGCGAGATTCTGTCGTATTGTGAGGCTTTAACCTGCAGAAAATCCGTGTCCTACAATCGCATAGTGTACGCCCATCCTGTCTATTCTTTTGGTCTCCCAAATTGCTCTTTGCGTGTATTTTCTCTTCCGTATTCGTGCTTTTACAGTCCTTAGATCGTTTGTCCAAGGTGTCTCAACCTTCAGCCTGCCTTATGTTTTCTTGTTGGTTCATTTTTCAGATTTCTCAGAACTGGGGAAAAAGAAAGTCGCCACCTTATACATCCCGATGTCGTAGAGTACACTGCGTATTAAACAGCGCATACATGCGGGTTGCTTGTCTTTCAGAACACCACATATATTACGAACAGAAAACTAGCGGTGCAGTTGCGGGCGGAGCGCGAAATATTGCAGACATGACCGGTACGATAACGCATGCTGTAAAAAAAAAAAAAAAGCTCAGTGCGCCAAACCACAGCCGAGAAATTACGAAGAAACCTTTTGGAGCCTTCCCTGGGATGCACAACTTTTTGGACACTGCTGGTTGTGGGAACGTTTTTTGGAGATCTATTCGGGAAAAATAAGCACCTCCTGGGGAAATCCCAAATGTCCCGATGGGTTATTTTCGGGACATTTTGGAGAGGTTTCGACGAACTCTACACAGAGGGTTCGTGCGCTGACAGACGATATATGGAACATGTTTTCACGCCGCATCACACACCATGGACCGCATTGAGAGGTTCTTCGCCTTTAGCAAGGCAGCACACTGTGTACTCTCTGTTGTCCCAGTTTGCGACATGCCGCAACCAAGGGCGAGCAAACTTCAAGCAAATTTTAATACACAAGACACCGAAGCGCACACAGCACATGACTAGCTAGGACGGCTACCTGATCATCTCTCGGACAGCCATATTCGATTATTAGTGGAGCATAGCCCCTGAAACTTGCGGATGTCGATATGCAGGCCGAAGCAGTAAGCAGCGTCTCCAGCCGTCATCCGGCATCTCACGTCTGGCCTCTCGCATTTGTCGTCTTTGCGTTCCGACGCGTTTCTCTACTCTTTTGGTTCATTTCCCTGCGGTCCGACCGACGACTGGGAACGCTGCATAGTATTTCGGCCTGCATATCGTTGCAACGAATCACCGCACCCGCTGCTTTTCGCACAGAACGCGACCAGGTGCCAAGGAAGAAAGCCGGGCTTGTTGGTGGTTCGTTATTAATTAAAAAGAATAGCGCTTAGGATTGGGACGAAGAAATTTAAAAATACAGGACGAGCCTTCATACTGTCTTTATTTCTTCGTTCCTGTCCTAAGCGTTATCCTTTCTAATTTATAGCGACCAGGTGGCAGGTGTTGCTTTCAGTTTTCCCGCCAACGCTCATGTAGCTTATTTTGTCCTGTCACATTCGCACCCGGAGGACGGAAATAACTCCATGCATTAGCAGCACCATCAAGCGCGGCTACGTTCACGAGTTCCACGTTTGTGGGCAGCGCTCTCGCGGCGCGCGAGCGAATTATCACGTGGTTTCTTTTTTTAATATTTCATGGTCTCTCTTGTCAACGTGGAGCAAGCTACTCATCTATGGACCTCCTGCATGTTTGTAAACAAACGAGGTGGCGCTGCAGTCGCTAGCGAGCTCGTGGTAGGCAAAAGGTCGGTGAGTGGCGTCGCGGATAGGTGTTGTGCGCGGGTTTTCAAGGCTTGTAGGCGCGTTTCCAGTTTCTGCGAATCATAGCAATGGTCGATGCTTCCAACTTAGTAATTTGTCGAAGTACATGAGCTCGCGTTGTCCACGTGCGGCCTATAAAGAGAAATAGTTTGCCACTGTGTATTGTATATATGGTTAGTAGTAAACATCTAGAAAGCGTTCCTGCCGTTTATTTATGCGCTAGGCATTGAATAAAACAAGTTTTGACACTCTGCACTAGCCGGAATGATTTTACTTCGGGACAGCAGTGAGGGGATGTGCTGGCGTTGTTTCGTCGGAGCAGACATGCGTTCATCGTCTGCTAGCTGACATACGTACGTGTCGCGCTGCGCGAAATGTGGGGACAGCGTCGTGTCCCCGATCTCCTGTCTCGCTTAGCGCTGTTTTTAGCCGCATGACCACGCACCAGCCAGGACGACTTGTCCTCTTGTTAAGCTGGTCAATTTGGTGAAAATTTTGATTTCTAGAATTATTTTCTTTCCTAGCCCTGAAGTCTAGCTTCGTGACGAAAAATTATAGCAAAATATTGAGTACAAATTTATAAATTACGCTTTTTAGAAGTGTGGTCGTCAAAAATTGTCAGGTAATTTCTTTGATTTCAGTGCCGCATTTCTTTGACCAAAGAGAAAGCGAAGATGCCATAAACGAGGGAATAAACTTTAAGGTTCGTTTTCTGACCTCTCACATTTTCTGCGACTGGATCACTCACCTTCGTAATTCGCATGAAAATCAAATGATTCCATTTGTCGCAAACTATTCCTGAGACGTTGAGGAGCGTAATAAATCTCGATTTTTTTCCCTACACGTGCAGTATTGTGTTAGTTATTTTTTGTAAGAAACTTTTTCATGTAACTATGTATGCATAAGTACTGATCATATAGAAAAAGAACTAATCGCGTCATCATACAGAACAGGGCTTTATGCACATGCTGGCATAAAAAATCTGCGCACTATCTACTCAATTATTTGAGACTTTGGGGGGACTTGACGACGGTGTTAATTATAATTACCCAGAACTGCACCAGGTATAGCTATAAATAAAAGGAATGACTGAAACTAGCGTAGGAATTTCATACTTTCACCAAGTTTAGTTACATATCGCACGCATGAATAACGAAAACACTTTTCATGCCGCGTCCCCTCTCAATCTCGCCACGTGTCTGTTAGTAGCACGCCTGCGGCTGCTTCTTTCCAAACAAGCTTCGCGATCATGTATTACCTCATGAATCATGACACATGCATGATGCAATGAAAAAGCATATGGCGTTTAGCACACTTAAGGTACGCTATTCTAAGCACACCAACGCGACCGCGCAAGATTGGCATAACTTACCAGACTTCTTTCTACTCGAATGAATTAATTACGTCGTCATATCAAGAAACAGTTTCAAGTAACTATTAAATGTCACAAAACGCGCCATTTAAACATGGTGTGCTATTAACAAAAAAACGCATTCCTTGGGGGCGAGTGAACCTGTCGGCGCCCCGTGCACTCCGGCTCAAGGTGATAAGTACGTGTGCAGCTACATATGTCTTTTTTTTCCTTGAGCAATTATCAGCCTACTATCCTGAAGTTAAGGTGAATGAACGCAGTAACTTGCATGCTATTAAATGCATTGAGTGGCAGTGCCTATCGACTCCCAGACTTCGCGCTTTACTATACGTGGCGCAATGCCTGTTAGCCAGTTTCCGAAAGCGGCATTTATGCGCGAGAAACCTATCGAGGCTAATTTAATATTTTTTATGCTGCTACGCGGATCCAGCAGTGACGCAGCTGGTCAATATATGCTGCTTCTGCAGTGCACAGGCTTGAAGCAGCCGCCGGTAACTGCGGCAGCTGCGGTAGGCACGGGCAAGCGGAACCTGTTTTGCCTACCATGCGAAAGTCGCTGCTAACATCAGCGCCACCGCATCTTCGTGACGTCGCGGGGTGAAGGAGGTCCATAGTACACATTAAAATTAAAATTAATGAATTAAACGTTGTTTGGCATGCTCTGCAATTTGGGCACTGGAATTTTCGCGAGGAGCGCAAAAGCTGAATAGGTAATTTAGTCTATTTAATTGTTCTACTCAACAAAGCCTAAATATATTCTGTAATACCATATACACTATTCAACAACATGGTTAAGTTTTCCTCCACCTACTGTGGCTCGGTATATATTTACTTTGTGACTGCCCTCGGTTCGACCGTGAGCGCGCGTGTCCTACTGGCTGCAACGCTCCGCCGCTTAGATCTTCGTGCCTTTACAGAGGCCAAGATTCTGGGCCCTTGGACTAAACCTTCAGCTCAGGAGACAGCTGTGAAGGCGCTTTTGAAGTTTTTGAACGACTCAGGATTGAGTTCAAGGCTGTAAACTTTCAGTGTATGCCCTGCATGCACCGTGTTAGTGATGACATGCAGACACGTGAAAAGGTCACCTCCCTTTCCTCTCTCCCCTTTCAATCTCTCCCCCCGTTTCCCTTCCCATGTGCATGGGTAGCATACTGGGCATCGCCTAGTAAACCTCCCTGCCTTTCCGTTCACATTTATCTCTCTCTCTCTCTATCTATCTAATCTTTGGTTAAGGTTACGTGGAAAACTAACGGTTGCCATGCGGTGAACGTACCGCTAAGGTGAAAATCTGCATCCGTAAAAAAAAAAGAAAAAAAATCATCATGCGTGAACCCAGATATAGTTCATCCGGCAGCAATTTCGTACTTCCGGCGGCCAATAGTGCCACATGCTTTGCAGGCGATGACGCCAACTGCGGCATTTTTTCGGCTCCACCGACCGGCAAAACATCTGGCGATACTGCTCCCAGGTAATCTCTTTTTCCACGCTAAACTCAGTAACGCAACGCGGTAAAGTTATGTTGGGGGAAAAAATGCTTTTTTTTTTTTGCAGCCCAAAACAGTGTTGTGAGCTGTAACTTGAGAGGAACGACAGGGACTCCAGATTGATTTCTCACCTTCTAAGCTCAACTTTTCAAGTGCACCGAAATCTGTTACACGGGCGCTTCAGTAGCACGCCCCGCATTTTAAGTGTGTCCGCCGCGACCATGCAGGCATCGAACCGGCGACTTTGTGAAGGCGTATCTCAACCAATGTGGCATAGGTTTTTTTTTAAATAATAACTATCACGAGTGAACATAATATTCGATGCAGAAACGTTGAATAACCGTAAGTAGCTTAAGTAGTTGAAAGTCCTGTACCCCTGCATGCTGGAGCCACTGCATACAACAACCTACACCAGCGGCCATGGACGAGATTCCACTTCCCACTTCCGAGCACTGCAAGGACAGGGACACGCGATTCGATGTCCACGCGAGTCGATATGCCTACTCATTTCCGCGCAAAATCGCGCAGTTTAACATGACTGGTTACCATACATTGCAGCAGTTTAAGGAGGAAGTATCAAATCAAGTTTATTATCGACATCAGTACATTATAAGATGGTTTCCACACAGCGAATGTATCTTAATACTACGGTTCTCGTCTCTTAACAGCATGCCAATATATATATATATATATATATATATATATATATATATATATATATATATATATATATATATATATATATATATATATCTGGACCACTCTGGATACCGCAGCCCTCAGCATATACCGTAAAGCCTTGCTTCCGTGGTCACGTGGTGCAGTTTTGGGTGTAGTGCAGGTTGCACCAAACGTTGCTGAATCGTTTGCAGTAAATTTAAATGCTAGGCGTCGTTCAAACGTAAAGCAAACAGTCCAGGCGAACTGCGAAAACTTCCGTGTAATGTGCGATGCTATAGTGCGCGTTAAAGAACTGAAGGCGGTCGAAATTAATCTAGATCCCTCCACGACGGCGTTTCTCATGGCCTCCATTTGCAGCTTTGAAACATTAAACCCCACATATTATTATTATTACTACTACTACTACTACTACTACTACTACTACTACTACTACTACTACTACTACTACTAAACAATTTTGTGAGTAGTAAAAGAATGCAGTAGCAAACAAATTTTTCTGTCTCGTCACGTCAGAGAATAAAAGAAAAAAGTTGCTGGCGGTTTAGCATTGCTAACCACGAAAAAAAATTAGCAGTGGCTTAACTTCGCTAATCCTGGAATTCGGCGAACAGCAAAGACGCTTGCTAAGCATCTGAGGCTCGTCCATGGCAGCTCCGCTACACGCTAACGACCGCCTTTCTATATATACCCACACGACCACATGGCTATGGCGTGGTATCACATGGTCTTACTACACCCCCATCAGATGTCATCACGTGGCCTCACATCACCCCATCGAATGTTCATGCTGTTTCGTTTTCGGTTTCAACAGCCGAACGATGGCTGTGACGTCAAAGAGTGCTTGCGTGTCACGTGAGGCATGGAAAAACGTCCATGTAATAGCTGCTTCATAATTCTAATTCACTACAGTGCTGAAGCCAGTCTTCCTCATGAGCCGGAACGACACCGAGTGTGGAAGCAGCGATTATGTTGCAGTTTTTCATCTCTCACGTGACCTTTAAGCACACGTTGACGTCACAGGACATTAATATGGGCACCGGCCCATCAAAACGTGAGAGGGCACGAAGCAGTGCACATCCTTGCCCGAGCCGCTTACCTCCGGGCAGCGATGGAGCAACCAGCATGCAAAAACCTAAGAGAAGCACATACCGCGAAATCACGGAAGGACTCAACATACGGTTAGGCTTAGAAAAACAAAAGGAAATTACCACCCCCTGACAAATCGCTATCCCGAAAGGAAGCAATGGCCTGGTGGAAGATACAAACTAACACCTACTCTTCGTCAGAAATCTTAGGTATATACAGTCAGCACAAGGTAGAGGACAGGATATGTAAATACATACTGTGGAACTAAGGTGCTCTGGCACACAGCAGCTAAGCTCCCCAGAGTCTGCGGAGTTCAATCATGAAACAGCCTGGGACGATTTGCTGTGAAGCGAGGATCCCGCTACGCAGAAAAAACTCATCAGCGTGGCGGCCGAGGCTGAGACCGACCAACGGCACCGTCCCCGGCCCGGTAGCCCGACTGACTGACTGATGAAAGCGAAATCGAAACAGCTCGAGAAAGAAATGTGATTAGAAAATATTTAGCGGTCGTAGGAGATTACCAGGTAGTAATCCATGTATAATAATGCATTACGCATGATTACAAACAAGCATTAACAGAGCTGTATCAATTTGGCATCGTCTCTGGCGCTCAGGCGAATCTCTCCAAAAGGTCGTGCCTGTGCGCCTGTGGTTCAGTTCACAGCACTGTGAGACAGTTGGTTGCCCGTTTTTTTTCTTTTTTCGTGATCGTTCTCATTCGATTATTAGAGCATTTTTGCAGTTAATTTCAGGACCCTGTCTCCAAACGTAGTAATAACTTCTTCAAATTTTACTCAGCGCCCCTGTTTACTAGGTTTTATACAGACAGTTTGTGCATCTGTGGGGTTCTGGCAGTTCGAATTTCTAACGAGTATTTATATTCTATTTCGCGTAAGACTTACAAAGACTTGATAGTGGTGCTCTTTCCGCAGCCATTCTATATCGTTCTGTTTACTTTGGCCTCAAGGGTCATGATGTGTTAAAGCGAGTGTGCAAAATGTCGATTCCTCGTTGCACCAAAATGATTTTCTATAAATTACAAACCGAATCTCTGCCTGTTAACGCCTGGCTCCGTAGGAAAAACATTTTTCTACATTTTGTTAACTGCATGTGCAGTGTAGCCGAAACCACTGAACACTGCTTTATTAACTGCAAGGACGCGATTTTGTTTTTGGATGTGCCGCAAATGCAAAAGAAAAGAATTTGTTTTAAATTCCTATACATGTAGTGTAAGTTACCTTACGGCCACTCAACCTGATTACGAAACCTATGACATGTTCTTTCCTCATCGGGCTTCACAGCCCGAGCATGTTAAGACCGCAACGCTGAACCTCTCGTTTCACCCACAGGCCATTTTATCGGAATGATGCTCTAACGCAGGGAAGGGACATTTATGATGAAAGAGACTGGTTTCCGCTGTTGCCGAGGGTACTATATGGTTGCCGCCATTTTAGTTGTGTTGTTTTCTGTCAAGCTACTGCAGTCACAGCCACTAGCCGAGTGTTTTGTAGATAATCTGTAATAGCCCTTTCTGTACATACATAACCTCGTTTAGTAACTACCGCGTTGAAAAAAAAATTGCATAGTGCCCTCGTGCAGTGGCCAGCGAAGCTGCTCTGTTCGCGCCGCCGCAGGTTCGAAACCCAGTCGCGGCAATATTTATTTCTCGAGGTTGGCCAAGGTAAACCTCATTCAAAGCCTCGGTTATTTCCCGCCATTTCTCACACCACGTGACTAACCTCAGAGGCCTCACCACGCACCCGCATTTTCCAGGTAATGAGGCGAAAAGTGCTTTCACACTGAAAAAAGCCAGTGGTCTAACGCTGCAGTACATAGGCTGGCAAGTTGGGCTAGCTGGGTGGCGCTCAACAGCGCCTGTGTTGTGCACTAATTCTTCGTCCTGCGTTCTTCGCTGTGTTTTTTCCTTCGAAATGTGTAACACTGTAGCGCACGAATGAACAGGCTGCCTGATCGAACCATGCATTGATATAAGGTTTAAGGCAAAATTTCAGATATATAATGCGAAATGAAAAACGTTTCAGAAAAATTTTCTTATTAATCTCACGTGAAAAGGGCTCCACTGTATGTTATCCAAGATTACATTCGTATGCTAGAAACTTTACTAAAGTGCTCAGAAACTTTTCAAATAGAAATTAGGTTCAGGCACTATATATTTCCCAGACTGGGCGTTATGTATATCTACAGCATCGATAAGCCTTATGGCCTGTGCCATTTCGATGACATGGATCGCGTTTTATGGTATATAACTAATCGCACACATAACAAACTAGATTTGTCCACAGGATTAATGTCCTAAGTGATTCACACACAGGTCAAAGGCCGAGGCGTCTCGATGCCTCGCCTAACGTTTGCTCCAACACCATTGAAAGGTAAAATATTGGGCGTCTATGGAAACGAAGAAAATATGGAGCCCCTTTCGTCAACAAAAACACTATTTTTGAAGAATCTACAGCTCCATTTGCCTTTTGCCAGCTGCTTCAAATGGAACGGGGCTGGGCTTTTTAATATTCAGTGTCATGTTTGCCCGCAAAACCGTCGATAATTTTTTTGTTTTTCTTTAGGCTCCACACAAATACCCTCCCAGTACACTCTGTCTCGGTGCGAAAGGCATCTTTGTCCCCCTGGTCAACCGAATTCATTCTATGCAGAAGGCCTTAGACGACAGAACATGCTTTCATCGAATACTTGGACGCCATTTTCCACTGGAATATCCTCCATAAAACTTTTACAAAAGAACTAACAGCAACTCCTCGTGGCATTTGCTACCTTCCGGTTAAAAACGAAGGTGATCCGTACGATATGATTATCCTGAGCCCCCACAGCGTATGGAAGACAACGGCAGTCCTGTACGCTGATGCAAATTTTCGCTTTACGCGCGAAAACTTCATTGAGAGCGTCGGGTAGATGCGGGAGGTTTACGAAGCTCAACCAGAGCCCCCCTAGTACTGCCTGATGGTTTGGCAGCACTGAAAAAGTCTGTGTCGGCGTGTAAATGCAAGCAGGTTGGCGCGTCTCTTGACGCATCAGGCAATGAAAAAAAAAAAGCGCAGTAGCCGAGTGGTCTAACGCTGCATCGCTCAAATGAAGAGGTTGTCCGATCGACTCTCGCTACCGTCGTATATTTTTTTCACAAGAAAAAATTCACTGTGGTTTAAGTAATGTTGAACCTCGTTAGAGAGCGAAAGCTGTGGTGTATCGGGCAACTAGACGCGGCTTGGCGTTTGTTAACTGAGTGCGTTCCGTACAACTGCCAGCACGGGAGCTCGTCGAAGTGCCTGCTCGAGGATACGTGCTTGTGTTCGCATGACGCTCGGGTTAATAAATGTGCGCCGAATTTTCTGACCCGTGGCTGCTGTCAACAAAAACCTGTCTTTTTGGCGAAAGTATGCCAGATGACCACGTCTCTCTAAGTCATCATTCCCTGCGTAAACTGGCCTTCGATCCAAGTTAATGTCCTGGTCTGGTTAAAAACAGGCGAGCGTGTATATATACGCAAGGCTGTACGTGTAGCCTTCTTTCTTTTTTTCTACATCCTTTTGCACTGTCCGTAAACCTATGCTTCCCATCCTCCTTTTCCTTTTAGGCCTAAGAGCCGCCCCACCTAAATAAACACATGTTCACAGACTATACACTACAGCGCTAGCTGTTAATGCGAAGGTTCCTGGGCAAAGCGTGTCGTCGTTGAAGTAGTGGTCCAAAACCGTCTGTGCAGCCGAGCTTGAACAAATTTAAAAGAGGGGGTCAAGTGGGAGGCAGGAAAGCACCCCGCATGGGAACACTCGATATATGTGCTGTCTATTTTTTACAAAGAATTAGAAAAGGTCATATGTAAGCGAATAACGTCGTTTTGTGAAAAGAATATGATGCTCTCAGAATAGTAGTCTGGGTTTCGTCAATGTCGGCCTACAGAGTTAGCTCTCTTAACCCAGAAAGAATTTCAATGCGAAAGCTTTAGATGATATTTTAACGCCGCATGTGTCCGCAAAATATGTCGCAGAAAGTTGGTTCCCTGTGACGTCATCGGTCATATGACGTCTTGAGTCACGTAACTCATGAGATATTAGAATAAAACATGAAAAGGAAGAAAATCGCGGTCTAGGTGGGATTGGACCTAGGCCACCGATGGCGTAACAGGATGAAGCAAAATTTAGAGAGTGATGACGTCACACCCGAGACGAGCGGAACAAAACCTCCGAAGCCGCGACGCTGGTTTGAGAAACAGAACGCAGGAGCAGACGAAATCCCAGAGATGTCATCACCGGTTGACCTCAATGTGGTGGCAGTATTCCCGAATACATTCACCAAAATTTTGAGCAACCGTTCGTCGTACAGCATTCTGGATGATGTCATAGTATTTATATTTGCATATAGCTTTATGTTTTAGCCAAGTTGGAGGCTAGCTTGCGACAGGGGTTCGGACCAATGACATATGCGCCTTCAATTTCATGCTTTCAGAGACTATATTTCCCTTAAGGTGTGGTCGTGGTGTCCATCGAGATGTCGAGATGTGAAGTTGGAGGTTAGCTTGCGACGGGGGTTCGGACCGATGACATATGCACCTTCAGTTGCATGCTTTAAGGCGAGGTTGAGGTGTCCACCAAGATGTCGAGATTCGCCGAGCTACTGCGCGCTTTTATTTCCTCAGAAACCTTTAATTTCCTCAAAAAACAAGCTTTTGCATTCCTCCACGTAAGCAGACTTAAGTGCCCTCAGAATTTTTTACTTAAGGGCTTCGAAGACAATACACTTACTTTAGGTACCCTTATTGATCTCTCAAAAGCATTTCACCTAATCGACCATACCATCTTATCTACCAAATTAGAGCGTTACAGTTTCTTTGCAGTTTTTGGTGTACTTCTTAAACCATATCTTAATTATCGTAAGCATTGCGTTGTAATTACTGAATGGCATTCCCACAGGCGTTCCCGCGAGTATTACACTAATGAAATTACTGCAGTGGACTACAACAAACGGCTTGGAAACCAATGCTACCAAAACAAAACTCTATTATTTGCGCTATCGCGAAAGAATATTAGCCGGAATTTGAATGCCCAGGTTGATTCAGGAAAATAAAACTGGTAAAAGAAGCTAAAAGCTTAGGGGTAATCTTTGATCAACACTTAAGTTGGAACGCGCACGTGGACCATGTGGCGGGAAAGTTGGCAAGAGCTACTGGTGTTTGTCAGGCTGGTTGGTTGGCGCTGAAATATAAGGCAACAGGAAGAAACAGAGACGAGACTTCGCTTCCAAATGCTGTATGTGCTTCTTCAAGTTTTCGCGCAGTAAACCAATTATTTTATTACTATAGTGGCTTGCTTTGTGGGTTGAGGCAAATATATGCTTCTTGTAAAAATTAAACTTATACTTTACTCCTTATTTATTCATTGCAGCTTTATCTGGAGTGATACAACCTAAAGGAACATAAACAAGTTGCGCTTATTACAGAAGAAAGCCATTCGTCACGTAGCTAATGCCCCCTATGACGCCCATACAAAGTAATTCCCTTCTTATAATGTGCTTCCCTTGCAGCACTTCCGCAAATTCAACCTCACTATGAAATATAAAGGAAGTATCATAAGTAACAATGGACTTTCATAAAGCTGTGTAATGTTGAGAGAAATCTAGAAGCCATGTATTCCGTCAGCAAACGAGAATTCTGGCCAATCCCCTTTTCTTGCACAAATCATAGATTATACACAGAGTATGCAGTGGCATATGCTGAAGTACTTGAATCTCTTAGTAGAGCAGAACACTGACATAAATAACCTCTCAAAGAAAATATGGAAAGAATATCTCATATATTACACAGCATGCAAATACGCCATCTTTACTATGATTTATACAATGAATAACGATCTACTGCATACAAAATGTGCATTCCAATGTTCTGTGCCGTTTTATTTTTGTTTTTATTGTTGTTCTTAATTAGATTCCGGTGACCTGTGCATACTTATGCAGTGTATTTATTGTGGTTTATGGGGGTTTAACCTCCCAAAGCGACTCAGGCTATGAGGGACGCCGTAGTGAAGGCATGCGGAAATTTGGACCACCTGTATATGTGCGCGTGTAATATGATGTTATCGTAAATTCTATTCAGTTTTGTACACAAGTGCTTGTTTGTCTAACCCATGCCAATTAGGTCAGGGGCAGGAACCTCGTCGAGCTACAAGGATAGCACATTTTTGGTACTGTCCTAATATCTTTTTTCCTTCCGCTTGTAAGAGAAAAAAATGCTGAATAAAGGATTTGGATGTCACCCACCGCGGCGGCTGCGTTTTTATGGAGGCAAAACGCTAAGGCGCCCGTGTGCTGTGCGATGTCAGTGCACGTTAAAGATCCCCAGGTGGTCGAAATTATCCCGGAGCCCTCCACTACGGCACCTCTTTCTTCCTTTCTTCTTTCACTCCCTCCTTCCCCTTCCCTTATGGCGCGGTTCAGGTGTCCAATGATATATGAGACAGATACTGCGCCATTTCCTTTCCCCAAAAAACCAATTATTATTATTATTAAATTCCTCCACAGCTGTTGCTTAATCTCGCTTTACAAAGTCGTAACCGACCTTTGAGTTTTAAGGCGTATATGCCTTGCTTGACACATTAACCGAAAACGCGGAGTCGGGTGGCAAACTCTTAGTCGCGAAAAAGAGCCGTAAAATTGTCTGACCATCTGGTGCTCGCTTAATTACTCGCTTTCCAATAGAAAGAGCGCACCCTTTTGGCAGGGTGTTGTTGCACGGTCAAAAGCCAATGAAACCTCGGCCAGCTTTTTTTTTCTTTTGTCTTTCTTTCATTCTTGGGCCCCGTACGCGGCAGAGTCCACCCTTTTCCGAATGCACAACGACCGTACGTAGCTCGAAAGAGGCGCCCTTGTTGCTCTATATAAGGCGGCTTGAGGCCGCGACGTTTGTTTTCCTGCTTCTCAGCGCCGTCGCCTGTGTGGCGCATCGCCACAGCCACCGTGAACGCAGTCGCGCATACCGGTTATCCCCCGAACCCGCGGCGACGGCGCCCTGCAGCCGCCCGTGATCCGAGCACAGTCTGCGCCGGTCTGGTGAACGCTTCGCCGACTGCACGCACCACGGTGGGTGAATTTCGTTACACGCGACGGCAGCTACGAACGGCGCTGTGCAGCTCTTGCATGATCTCTCGCCGCGAACGACAAACTGCGTGCAAACCGCGAGCTTTAATTGTCATCAGTGCTGACGTGAAACGTGCTTCGTACCAGCTGCTGAACGTGAGGCGAAGCGACCACGACTTCTGGCGGAGGTTGTCGGGGTACGCGATGCGCAGGTAGATTCGGTCTTCGACCTCGACAGTTTTAATCGCACCAACAAATCGACACTCGCTGACGCGCATCATTCTTCTCCTGATACATTGCGAATTGCTGAACCTATAGGAGGGCGCTTGCGATTTATTTTTTGACGATGTTTCTGACCTTCTGTGAATGTATCGGGGAGTCTCGCGAGAGCCATGCCGCGCGTCCACCCCTCGGCATCATCGAGGAAACAAACGCTACGCGCAGTTATTTCAGGCCGTTGTGGAGAGCAAACGGATGCTAAGTTTAGCTAGCTAGTGCCGTTCTTTTCAGCTAAACGCGCGTGTGCATAGGCTTCGCAGGAAGGAGGAGGGAGGTGGGTGAATGGAAAAAAGTTGACTATGACTATCCTCTACACCAATAGCCTGCCTACACCAATAGACTATGTGATTCAAAAACTCGCACTATCAGCATTAAAACATTTTACATAAACATACTGCAACACCCCGCTCCAAAAATGTTTTATCTATTTTTAAGAAACCATGCTTGATGTTTGCGATCAACGGTGATTCTCTTCAAACCTGTAAGTTGCAGCCTGTGCAATTGTTGCAAATAGAGTAGAAGCTCATAACAGCATCATAACGATGCCCACGAACTTCTGCTCACTTACGTGTGGCGTAGGGTGACATGCATCGCTTTCCCGTGCACTACTGGCGAACAAACTATAGCCGCAGGTCGCTCCGAACGCTCGCTTCGCGTCGTTTGAGCGCTGATAACACGATACTGCAAATAATTCGAATGGTAGGTGCCGACTGTTCCCCGCCGCGGTGGCTCAGTGGTTAGGGCGCTCGACTACTGATCCGGAGTTCCCGGGTTCGAACCCGACCGCGGCGGCTGCGTTTTTATGGAGGAAAAACGCTAAGGCGCCCGTGTGCTGTGCGATGTCAGTGCACGTTAAAGATCCCCGTGTGGTCGAAATTATTCCGGAGCCCTCCACTACGGCACCTATTCTTCCTTTCTTCTTTCACTCCCTCCTTTATCCCTTCCCTTACGGCGCGGTTCAGGTGTCCAAAGATATATGAGACAGATACTGCGCCATTTCCTTTCCCCAAAAACCAATTATTATTATTAGGTGCCGACTGAAAGAACGTCTAGCGTCGCAGTGGCAACGCCAAAGCCCTTCGTGGCTAGCACCCAGTGGATTTTCGAAGGCTCTCCACGCGCGGTGTGCTGCCACCTCGGCGATTTCAGAGCCAACCGATAAGGACGCGAGAGAATTAGCGATAAACGAATACAACAGCCGGGATGAAGAAAGTGACGCGGATGCGCGCGCTGACAAGGTAATGAACACAATTTTTGCACGTGCCTCTGTCATCTTCTTCGTCGGATTGACTGGCCCAGGGTCACTGCTATTTTTTTTTCAAATAAAAAGTTCCCACGCGACAGGGCAAACAAGGCTATGCTCAGTAGATAAAGGCAGTTGACAAAAACAAGGCGCTTGAACCAACAAGCGCTTTCTTTGCGTGCCTTTGCTTCGATCGAAGGTGCACCACTGGTGCAACCCCAGGGGTAGGGGCGGGGCCTAGGCTCTCCGCATCCTCTGAAGTTCTGGAGCGTTAGGAGTGCAGCACCAGCCTCAGTGAGCCAGCAACAATAGTGGTAGCCTGAAAACTTACGCCCAAAGTTGCACCTAAAGAGGCGTGTTTTGACTCGGTTGTGTCTATTAAAAGGAATTAAGAATTATTAAGTACACTTAATAGCTCGACATAGGTTAGAGATCGCAATGGAACGCAGAGCGACTTCGGGCGACGCTGCTTTCTTTCCTGGTTGCTGATCGGGTGAAGGTCGTCCAGTAACCTGCCTTCTCTCGGAACAAAATTTTCCTCTTCATGCCCGGTTGCGCTGGAATAGATGCGCCCCTCTCTCTCCGAAGGAGGGCGTGTGTGGATAAGTGGTGAAACTGCTTTATGATTTGACCTGTAGCCGGCCGTCACCGCGCAGAGGAACGTAATACCGGACCCGTAATACCGGATCAGCCTGCGCAAGCGTACTCGTGCGTAATGCATTTCTTCCGCCAATTTCTACAAGTTGTAAGTATAGAATTACAAGTTTTAATTAGCCAGAAAGAAGCTGCTGACGAGGCATCTCAACTCCCTCTGAAATTCTCAATGACATTTGGAGCAGCTCCATCAAATCAGTGACCACTGTGTTCCTCATTTAACAAGGTGAAGGTTCGGGCTAGTGGGTAAGCGTTATGATCCATAGCGCAGCAACAAAACTTAGCGCTTGTGTTTGTCCCCTGTTTTGTTGCTGCGCTATGGATCATAGTGTTCATCATCATCAGTTCTTCTTGAGTTCGACAGGCGGCCGTTGAGCCATGATAGGTTTAATGTGAGCGCCACGATACAGGAGAAACAACTTTAAAAGAGAGAATTCCCCAGTGATGCGGAAGAAAGCGCGCGAAATTCGTAATTTCTGCTGAAGGAACGCATGCTTAGAACATACTGCGCCAAGTAAAGTATGTAGTGTTTGTTCGCGGGAACGGAAGGAAGGGTGTGGTGGTGAAACTTTATTACCAGCGGGTACAGAGCTCGAGAGAGCTTTGCCACCGCTGCAGCGGGGGCGAGGGAGGAGTTGTGTCCATCACCTCATGATTGAGAGGTGCTGGAGGACCGCGTAGAAGCCGCGGGTGTGTGCGTTTCAGACCTCCCCCAACGGGGGGAAGTCCTGTGGGATGCCGACCCTTACGTGGGCCGGCGCTCCCTGCTTTGGAGGCGGCAGAGCAGCCTTCGCTGTCCCTGCCTGGGGCACGGGACGAGCTATGCAGTTTCGCAAGAACGGCAGGGCTTCAAATGGGCATGCGTTCTTTTTTTCTTGTTCAGCTAAGATCAGTTGCGGTGAGACATTTGACCTCGTAAGTCACGTCGCGTAGTCAGTCAGCAACCACATAAGGGTACAGGTGATAAGCCCACGACGGTCATCGTATACAGCGTGTTTAGGCGCGCTCTTGGCATTCAACAGGACAGGAGGAAAAAATGGACTATACTATGTCGTCTTACGTGTCGCGGTGTTGAAGGCGTATGTGATGGAAGACATTATGGTGCCCTGCAGTTCTTACGATACGAGTCCACACACATGGAACGCATGTTGGTTAGAGACCGGTATGGTGCGCCCAGTCTTACGGCTCGTCTGTGGGCGATAGGGCGTTGAGTGTCAGAAAGCTCATGTGCACAAACGCGCGCTCCTCAAAGACATCAGCAGCGAACTGACGGCCTCTGACAGTAATTATGACCCGTTGGGTTCAATGTCGTGAAATGAAAGAGCAGAGTATGAAAAGGGCACTTGGTATAGGCGGTAACCGATGGAAGAGGAGTCGTTTTTGTTTATTTTTCATTATAAACAGGTGAGGCAGTCGGCTCAAACGACGATCCAACGATTGAGTTGGAGACTTTAGAAATGGACTCAGGAAGGTCTTGCTCAAACGGACCGCTTGGGGGCGTCACAGCAAACAATGTAGAGTACGGATACAGGGAATTTGTCACGCTGACGCAGTGTGCACCTGGTCGCGTACCGTACAGTCGCAAAACGCATAACCGTGACAACTACCTAGTAATCTTGTGTCCGTCGAGCCCAACACACACTCAGTGAAGGCAGGATGCACTTAACCATCAGCGTCATTTTTCTCTAAAGTTGTAAAGATTAAAAAGGATCACTCGGTATGCATGCACAACTGCGAAATCATGCTCTTGGAGATGAACAGCCCAGCGCGCAAGGCGACCGCACGGATCTCGAATGTTGATAAGCCAGCAGCGAGAGCGATGGACCGCGAATAGGTGTCGGTAAAAGCAGACGCGAAATCGTTGCACGGAGAAGATCGCTTCAGGGCATTCTTATTTGGTGACCGGGTATAGCTGCGCTCACATACCCAATAACAGTTAAGCTCTTTCTCGTCACAGCTACCAACCATAGAGCACCACCGACGCGAATAGCATCAGCATCCGTGTGAACTTTTGTTGGTGCAGAAGGGTCAAAATGCTGGAATATAGGATGCGACGTCAGGAGGAACTTCAATTGGCGAATGGAGGTGTTTCACTCGGGGTCTATATTTAAAGGAATCCTGAAATGATTTCGATGGGCATGCTCTATAGTGCAACCGATCTGAAAAGGCGCGCCGTTTGCGGATATTCGAGTCAAGTTTGAAAGCTCTGCGTGGAGCCTATAATTTAGAAATATATTTGTTTTAAATTGATGCTCGCGGCAGCTCACCGCGCCTCATCCCCCCCCCCCCCTCCCAGACGACGTCAGTGGGCAGTCTGGGCCAACGTTACTGTCTGGGCGAGCCTTCAAGCTGGCCGGGGACGTGGCGCGGTAATGGCCGATTCACACGACGGTCCATTCGCCCGCGGCCCACGCATCACGTGTTCGTGCGTCACTAAAAACTGGCCTGCAATCCGATGACGTCAATCAGATGCGACGGACCAAAAGAGCAGACGACGCGCTGGGTGTACGACTGTTGCCAGATTATTTTAAAGCGTTTGGCAACGCTGGTCAATCTGGTTTTTCCTCCCGACCCATGACTGCGATTGAATGGTGCAGGTGCGGCCCTTTGTCCAATTCCTCAATGGCCTGGGCAGTCTTGCTAGCCGAGTCGATCACTTCGTCATAGTAGCGAACGCAGTGCAGCTTGTCAAAACAGCGCGCCAGCTCAACGCCACTCAGCGAAATGCGGCAGCCGAAATACTGGCAAGAGCGGTGGTTGCCAGAGCTGGAGCGCGCATCTTCGCGGGCCGCCGCTAATTCCGGCGAGGGCAGAGGCACTGGAACTTCCTTGGTTGTCCAGTCCGTGGGCCGACAGCACGCCTCTCAGTTTGGTGACGCACGAACACATGATGCGCGGGCCGCGGGCGAACAGTCCGTCGTGTGAATCGGCCATAAGGTGTCGCCCCAATCGGTTGCGAGTTATTTTATTTATTTACAGAATACTGCAGACCGAATTGGTATAAGCAGGAGAGGGTACATAAATTTGTTAGTAGGCACTATGCCTTAGGATCAGCACCAATGGTGAAGTTACAACTTACAAGAAAACATAATAACAAAGATAAACAAGGTTACAAAGCAAATAAACTTTGTGAGAGTACATGCCCCAAACACAAGCATATAGACAAAGAAGCACACTATGCACTGTTAATAAATAATCATCATTTCTAACCATACAGTCAGATATATGGGCTCTCAAAAGGTTGAAGAAAGGAGAGGAGGATCATGACGAAGAGAATTCTAGTCGGATATTGTTTTCGGGAAAAATGAATATTTGTAGAAATTCGTGCGGGCAAATATTGGCTTGATGATATGACTATGTTTATGTCGTGAAGGTCTGGTTGTGTCCCTTTCGAAGTAGCCCTGTGGCTGAATCCCTAGTTTTTGAAAATACAAAAAGTGAAAAAAAAAAACGCAGCCGGGCAGCCTTTGTTCTTCCAGCCAGTGGTTCAAGGGCTGCCTGATGTAACATGGCGGACGGAGAGTCCCTTCGCTATATGAACCTTACTGCTAATATCTGGATTTTTTTCTCATTTTTCTATGTAGATTGTGGTCAATTTAGAGCATCAATTTAAAGCAAATATAATTCTAAATTACAGGGTCCACGCAGAACTTTCAAATTTGGCTCAAATACCAACAAGGACCACCTCTACAGATCTGTTGCACTAGAGCATGCCCATGGAAATCATGGATTTCATGAAAATCATTTGCCCATGTAAATCAATGTAGAGAAGGCACGTCAACGGGCAGGCGATGTCAGCAAAACGACAAATGAAACGGCGGAAATAAGAGCGTAGCCCCATAAGCGGCGGAGCTCTTTGACTGTCTTTGGCTGCTTAATGACTCAATGTCAGCAGTTTTTCTAGGATCAACCTTCATGCCCTGTTGGTCTAACGTTTACACGAATGCGACAGAAGTCGACTCCAGTCCACTTTTTGAGGGTACGTGCAAAAACCTCGAGGAAGAAAGTAGAGGACGAGTCACACTTTTCCTTCTCAAAACCTGCTTTTTAGCTCGAAAAATCGACTCAAAACGCATTCTGTCGAATTCAAATGAATGCGGCAGAAGTCGACTCCAGTCCACTTTTTGAGGGTACGTGCAAAAACCTCGAGGAAGAAAGTAGAGGACGAGTCACACTTTTCCTTCTCAAAACCTGCTTTTTAGCTCGAAAAATCGACTCAAAACGCATTCTGTCGAATTCAAATGAATGCGGCAGAAGTCGACTCCAGTCCACTTTTTGAGGGTACGTGCAAAAACGTCGAGGAAGAAAGTAGAGGACGAGTCACGCCTTTCCTTCTCAAAACCTGCTTTTTATCTCGAAAAATCGACTCAAAACGCATTCTGTAGAATTCAAATGAATGCGACAGAATGCGTTTTTTGACACTCAAACAAATGAATGCGACAAAGCATCAACGTTTGACGCTCACCAAAGTGCCACCACTTCGAAATGAACATTAATTGGGCCGGCATTGTGCGAGCAGCCCGGCAAGGGCTACGTGTTCGTTATGCTCATAGAATGTCTTCGCGAATATGACATCATCCAGGCAGCCCAAATACTAATCTGCCATTTCAAGCTACCTCCATAAATCTTTTGAAGTATAACGTTACAGGCGCTTGCGAAGACTGGAGCGTAAAACATCAAATTTGAAAAAGTCCGTCAGGCGTTATAAATGTCGTTTTTTTCTTTTTCCTTGTAGGCTGGATGCACACGAATCTGCCAGTGTCCTGAACCTGATATCCAGAGAAGTAAGAAAAGCAGAAGGAAAGCACAGGTATGCTATCGGGGACAGAAGTGCCAAGGACGCGCGAGCGCTCGCAAAAAACGTATCGCCGACGGAGGCATATTTTTTTTTATCACCGTGTCCATTCCTGCTAGGAGGGGCGCTTGTCTGAGAATGTCCCCGGAACAATCAACTCTCCAGCAAAAATAAATGCAGCTTGCCATCGTACACGCCTCATCAGAGTGGCGACATACGCCGGGAAGCGCGCCAGCTTGTCGTCTCATTCTGTGAGCTTCTGCTCGCACCAATCCAATGAGCAGACGCTTCCAGAGGAGCGCCCCTTAGCGCGTGAAATGGTATAGGAACTTATCCAGTGACTCTAAGCGATGTATTTGATCCAGTGGCGGCGCGTCCTGGGCAGTTTCGTCCCTGATAGTACGTCCTTTCTGATGACTGTCACTCAGACGGCGGCAGTAAGCCGCCGCGTATATACCAGGTGTTTCAGCGAAGACTTCAAAAAATTTCAAAAATAGGCTTTCTGGGGTAAAGATGTAGATTTTGCGGCTCAATATAACCAGTGTCGGCGGACACCAGAAAGCGGGTGAATTGTCTTACGTAGTAAGCAGGTTAACTAATTTCTGATAACTTACTTTTTAACTACACAGATAGGAAGCTGGTTGAAATTAGAGATTTGTAGCCGGTCGTTAGCAATAGCCATATCAGTTCTTAGAATTTCGAAAACACGACCTCGCCGCTGTGGCTCGACAAAATTTGGCTGCATCGTGCGAAAATACGTGCGCTTTTGATAGCATGCAAGCAAAGCAACCCCTCCATGTGCACGTAACTAGTCGAAAAAGCCAAATTTTGTCGAGCCACAGCGGCGAGGGTAATCGTGTTTTCGAAATTCTATTAACTGATATGGCTATTACCAACGACCGGCTACACATCTCTAGTTGCAACTAGGCGACTAATTGTATTAGTTAAAAAATTAATCCATAAAAATTAGTTCAGCAGCTTATTACTTAAGGCGATTCATCGGTTTTCCCATGTCCGCCAACACTGGCAATACTATGCCGCAAAACCCATATTTTAACCCCAAAAAGCATATTTTTGAAAGTGTTCGCTGGAACACCTGGTAAAAAGTCTTTTTCTTCCAAAGCATAATTACTGGAACTGCCCAAGAACTGGACGACTCCTGAACCATTCCCTCATCTAGCATGCCCTGAACTTGTTCATTAATCACCTAGTGTTCCAAGGCGGCACACGATGTAGCTTTAACTTACATATTAAAATAATTTTTTTTTTGTTAAAAGGGCGTCTTCTTTCACATGCTATCGTACACTGTGGCAGACACCAGAAAAGTTCAGACACGTTAACAAGTTTCTTAACAAGTTAGGTGCCTCATTGTAATTATAATTGTGGCTCGCCATTAGAAGGCAAGCACAGCAGGGGCGGCAAAGAGTCAGGTGGGCGGATGAGATTAGACAGTTTGCGGGAACAGGGTGGTCACAGCTGGCGCAGGACTGGGTTAATTGGAGATTAAGGGGAAGGCTGCAGGAGAGGTAGCCGGGCCACTCACGCACGATTTTTGGCGCAGGCTGACATGGCGAGCGCCTGGGAGCTGTGGAACGCCGCCGTGCTGGTGGCAGTGGTGGCCGTAGCCCTGGCGTGGCTGACGCGCCGGAGGCAGCAGGGCCTGTTCACGCGGCTCGGCTACCCGGGGCCCAAGCCGGACCTCATCTGGGGCAGCTGGAAGCAGCTGCAGAGGAACCGCATACAGGTGTGCAGGCCGCTTGCTTCCTTGCAGATTGTACCCTGGCGGCATCTTTCATGAACAACCCCCGTCAAAAGCTTTCAGGCCACAGCGTTCACTTGTAGTGGAATGAATCACCCTTGAATGCTCCGCTTCACGGAGCATTCACGCTATATACGCCAAGCAGCAAGCTTCTCTCCCGCGAGAAGGAACCTTCGCCTCGCATTTCAAGGTCATTTGGTCTTTAATGGTGCCATGATAGCGCCATTATATGCGGGTCAAGCGAAAAGCTTCTGGCCTGAAGACTTTTGACCAAGGTTGTATAACCCAGGTTAAAGTGCCCAGGGGAATATTAGAGCAAGGCAGGTGTACATGTTGAAGATGCTGGACTTGTAGACGAGGAAGCTGTGCGGGAATAAAAAGAGTTACTTGGGACCGCTGGCTTTACTAGTGACAAAGGCTGGCTTGGATTGGTTTATGGGGGTTTAACGTCCCGAAGCGACTCGGGCTATGAGGGACGCCGTAGTGAGGGGCTCCGGCAATTCCGACCATCTGGGGTTCTTTTACGTGCACTGACATCGCACAGTACACGGGCCTCTAGAATTTCGCCTCCATCGGAATTCGACCGCCGCAATAAGATAGCGGCTGCACCTCCGTGCTAAACACTGGGTCATCCACAGCAAGAGTGAACGCAAGTGCGCATGACGGAGTTTGATTACAGGTGCATAGGGCGTCGCACGACAGATGACCAAATTTTGTGCACACGTGCGAAAAGAGCTCGGACATCCAAAGTATGGTGCATTCGTGTTCGCTCTGGTCACTGCGACATCCCAGTACCACCGTATAGTACAACTATACCGGGCCTCCCAATTGCTAATATACGAGAAAATACCATTCTCCACAATACAAGGCACCACGAATAGAGGATCTGGACTTTGTAATACTTCAAAAACAAATACAGAAACAGATACACAAAAGAAACAGAAGCTTCACTAAGCTACCAAAACTGACAGTATTGAATTATCGTGAGCAAAAGTAAGAGACCCCCTGCGAGCGTCTCACGAAACGTGCCAAACTGTATCATGGAGCTGCACGTGGGCTATGCGGGACGCCACATATATAATGGACGGTTCCTTAATAATTGTTCACATCCTCACTCTCCTTTTACTTTCCCTTTCCCAGTGTTGGGTAGCAGGCCAGGGTGACCTTACCGCAGACCTCTCCACCTTTCCTTTCATTAAATTACTTTGTCTCTCTCTCCCCCCTTAAAAATTGCGACCGACTGGGGTTCTTTAACGTACCCTAACATCGCGAAGCACGTGGGTGTTTCTGTATTTCGCCTGCAGCGAAATGTGGCCGCAGCAGTCGGGGTTCGATCCCGAGGCCTTTGGATCGGCCGCCGAACGCCACGGCCACACGGCCAGTGTAGGTACACAGTGTTCCAACATTTCAGTTGCGAAATGAGCGATATCGTTGAGAAGAGAATAGCGTGCTCCGTTTATCTAGGTCCGCACATTTACCTACCCTTATTTTAGCTATCTCCCAATTTTCTCTAACTTTATAGTTTCCGTCATGGCGCGGTACATGAAGCTGCCCGCCAGGCAGTTATCGCGCATTTGGGTCTTTCACCTTAACTTCTAATAAGAATATTGGCGCATAGAATTGAGCGAGGTTTGCCCGATCAGACGAATATTTACACCCGTCAGAACGTCTGAGTGGGCATCCCCAATTGTTCCTGTACTCAAGCAAGACGGCCGCGTGCGCATATGTGGCGACTTCAAGGTCACAGTTAACGGTGCCATAGTGCTGGAAAAATATCCTGTGCCGCGAGTCGAGGACCTATGGGCGAAACTTTCAGGTGGCAAAAAGTTTACGAGGCTGGACCTGAAAGACGCTTACCAGCAGTTAGAACTTGACACGAGCTCACAGAAGCTAGTGACCATCAATACGCCTCAGGGCCTCTTCCAGTACACCAGACTACCTTTCGGAGTAGCTTCAGCGCCGGCCATATTCCAGAGAGAAATGGAAAATTTGCTACAAGACATGCGCCATGTCACCATGTACTTTGATGACATCTTTGTAACGGGATTGGACGACGCAGATCAGCAAAATTTTACAACGTTAGGTATCCTACAAGTACACCCATCGAACGACCACCTCCACAACCGCTGCCGCGATAGAAAGGTGCCGCTATCTAGCGGGCGCGTTATGATTGGGGAAATGCTTAGTGCAGAGCATGTTTTTTTTCAATTAATGTGAGTACAGTAATTTTCGGTATACATCCCGCGGGCTATGCATGTTTATAAGTTGAAAGTTTGCGCTTTGCGGGCTATATATATGCGAACTATACATTATAAAAAAAAACACACCCAATGCACAACATGAAATGCCCAACGCGATCATATAATTTTCCGACACTTGAGCACTGCTTCTGTTGCCGTCGCGTGGCTGACTGGTTGCACGCGTGCGTACTGGCACTGGTTGCTTTCTCAGTTTCGAAGAAAATGAACCTGCGCAGAATTTTGCAAGCAGGTGGCGGACTCCTTTAAAACGATCCAGTGTCAAGTTATCGTCAATGACTTCGCTAAAAACAGTATGACGAGTCGTCTTTCGACGTAGAAACGACATACCCATTTCGACCATGTAATTTCTTGCCCCTTTTCATCGAAAAATTGGGTTCAGCATGACTTTCCTATATAAAATTTCTCGCTTGTATAGCCCTTTCCTCATAAATCCTCCCACATACTTGCATCTACAGTTTCTAAGAGTGCATGCTGTTGGGAGAGTCGATCGTACATCGTTGAGAAGGGCACAAGGGCGTCCGTCCTTGTGCCCTTCTCGTCCGTGTTTTGTATTATTTTTCGCAGTACCTTTACTCAACGAATTTCTAAGAGCCTGCATGGCTGCAAATGTGGCAGCTATTAACTCCTTTTTTTTGTAAGACCTCCCCACCCCCTCCCTTTTCCAGAGCGCACCTTTAACGCTCTCAGCTCTGCGCAACGCTTGCAGGTCATGCAGGAGTGGATCGACAAGTACGGCAAAGTGTTCGGCTTCTACCTGGCTAAGGAGCCCTACATGGTGATTACGGACACTGAGATGATCAGGGAGTGCTTCGTCAAGGACAGCCACGCATTCCAGGACAGGCCCATGTACTCCCTTGACATCGAACCTTTCGCTAGCTCCCTGCTTTTCATAAAAGGCAAGTTTCAGCTTGAACCATGCAATGTCTTGCACCTAGCAAGAGATCAGAAGACGACAAGTTTAGAGGCAGGCATGTCTTTCACAATCATTCTGCAAATGCTTTTCTATCCGCTGCGGGTGCACTCGAGGTGTGCATACGCTGAAGCAGCGGCACACATCTCTTATTTTATTTAGTTTATTTGTTGCCTGTTTGTTTGGCAAGTGCCTGTCTTCACGCGTACTACATATATGGTACAAACACGGAGAAAAAAAAAGTCAAAACGCAACAAAGTCAAAACAGTTCTCCAGTATACCAAGGTATACTGGAGAGCTGTATATATGCGGCAATTAAGAGGCCTCCCGCATATTTCGCCCAGCGCAGCAGACGACACACCGTAACCTCTTGGCGTCAGTCACAAAAGCAGGCGGCGCATGTTTCAAAAGAATTTCGAAACGACATTACCCAGTTTGAGGTTATCAGAATGATTTTCTCTTTCAACTGTATCACCACTGATAACCACCAATTAACTTTACCAAACATGCGATATTAAGAGTGATAAACCATACAGCGCCATTTAAGACTGACTCGGACCCACGGTTTCTGGTCATATTTGAGCAAAGTTTATATATATATATATATATATATATATATATATATATATATATATATATATATATATATATATATATATATATATATATATATATATATATATATATATATATATATATATATATATTCTTTTCTACCGCACTGACCTGGAGGTCTCACGGTTGCACAGCGCACTACTCATTACAATCCACATAAGCGCAGCAAAACAGCTCCAGAGGAAAGCTCCCAGCTTAATTTTCTTTCACAAACAAAATTCTGAGAAAGCTGCGTAGCCTTTAAAGCGAGAGCTGTTGACATAAGCCTCGCACCACCGATCACGCGTAGCTCTTCCTTGCACCGCCGGCGAGAGGAAGCACGATGTGCAAGGAAGGGTGTCTCGTGTTACCTTCGTCGTCTTCGGATAGGGCCCGCGCTCGCCCGTGACCACGTGACCAATCCCGGCCCGCGCCCTGAGCCTTGCGCTTCCTGCGACCTTCTTCGTGACCGTGTGGGAGACACGTTCGTAAGACGCCGCCAAACACTTCGAAAAGCCTCTTGGACGCTACACGTATAGACGGGATGTGCCAGTGCCCAAACATGCGGTGGATTGAACGCAAGGAGCACGCGTTAAGGATGCTGCCGCACCGTGAAGGTATTAGGAAAAAAAAAGGAATGGGACAGAGACTAAAACAAACACTCTACGTCTACGAATGTGGTGATTCTCGCCGCAAGATGAACGATGTAAAGGGTGCGCTCATGTGGATGCTAATAGTTAATTAGTCACATGATTAGGTTTCGATCAAGCTGAAAAAGCGTAATTGTTTATGCCGCCCTTACAAGCAGCAAGTGCCTGCGCGCAATAAGCAACTTATCACTACCAAAGATAAAAAAGTTTCATAATACGAAAGTTCCATATGTGTGGTAAACCCGATAAGCAGTGTATCTTGCGCTCCTACCAGATGTCACAGCTATAATTAGCCAAAGATTAAAAAATGGTTTAAGTTGCAACTTAAAACATGGTATTAGTTGCCTGCACCTATTATGATGCAGTGTATAAGCATTGGCTAAAGATAGCTAGGACACCTGCTATGGTCGTCAGTCTGTAGTGAATATGTGGCTTTACACATCACTACGACTGCAGTGTCGACCTTGGCACGGAAAGGGGCTTAGCTACTTGGTGTGTTCCTTCCAACAGGCGAGACGTGGAAAAAGGTACGCTCGGTGCTGAACCAGGGGTTCACGGCCAACAAAGTGAAGCTCATCTTCGACACTGTAAGCAAGTGCTCGGACGTGTTCCTCAACGAGCTTCACGATCAGTGCCGGAAAGGAGATGTGGCCGAAGTCTACCACAGAGCGCAGAGACTTTCGCTAGACATCATCACGAAAACGGCCCTCGCCTGGGAGGTAAGCATATAAAAACCCACGTTGTACCATCATTTGCTGCGAACTGTGCGTGAGCCGACACTATATAAGGGCCCTAAAATGCTCTTTAGGTTGACTGCCAGAGACAGTCGGACGACCCCGTGTTGTCTGGGATGCAGAGACTCTTCCAAGATGCAGACAAGGTGGCCTTCGAGAGTGCGTTCGCGTTTCCCGGTGTGCGTGCCATTCTCCGCTACCTGTACCCGCTGACGACCTTTTCGCGCTGCGTGAAGAAAATGATGGACGACGTGGACACCACCGCCCGGCTCCGTCGCGCAGGCCAAAGGCCCCGTTCGAACGACATACTGCAGATGATCTTGGACGCCCAGACCGGCGACAAAGACGGCGAGCACGCTTACGGCAGAAAAGTGATCGAAGACCGCTATATTATCTCGAACTGCATCATTCTCCTGATGGCAGGCTTTGACACTACGTCAGCGGCGCTCGCGTTCACTATGTATCTTGTGGCCAAGCACCCCGAGGAACAGGCCCGGATCCTCGAAGAGGTGGAAGCACGCTTCCCAGGCGAGGCCGAGCTCTCCTTCGACCAGCTGCATCAGCTCGAGCGACTGGACGCAGTGGTCAAGGAGAGCCTGCGCCTCTACCCGTCCGTGCCCATCATGGTGATGCGCCAGTGCGCGCAGGACACCACCGTGCTCGGTCGCTTCATTCCGGCAGGAGTGACCGTCGTGGCGCCGCCCTGGCACATCCATCACGATCCGCAGCTGTGGCCAGAGCCCGACGAATTTAGGCCGGACAGGTTTTTGGGTGAAGGGTCGAACCAGCGCCACATAGCCACTTATTTTCCTTTCGGCCTCGGCCAGAAGACTTGCATCGGCAAGCGGGTAGCACTGCTGTCGCTGAAGACCACCTTCATGAAAGTGCTGCGAGCCTACAAGCTCGATATATGTGAGCAGACCCAAGAGCCCATGCGCGTCATTGTGCCGAACCTGGTGCTTAACCCAGAAATCGGAGTACACCTAAGGTTTACGCCAAGGGAGGCGTAATCCATGAGCATCGCCCGTGACTATTGTGAACGAACCCGCCATCGGTCGTCGTGAATCGCGAATCGACAAAAACTATCGCAAAGAATTCACCGCTGAATACGTTGTATTTAAACAGTCCTTTGGTTTGGGCGATTAGACAAAAATAAAAACTGGTTAAGCTGTCTTTAATTCATTGGACATTCACCGTTCCCGCTTCGAGTTGCTGATCAATTCGACCTCGCCCTGCCAACAGCTTTAGCTGTCCTGGTTAGCTTGGTAGAACGGCTACCTCGTACAGGCAGTGGTCTTATATTAGAGCTCTATAGACCAGGACGAATTTTCCTTAACTGCGAAGTTTCTGGGACAGTTGAACAGCTTTCCTTCGTAGCTGTATGGCTGCACTTACACGGATAATCAATGATAAATTGCTCCCTTGAATGAAATCTACTTCACTAGGGGATAAGCTGTCCAACACCGTGCAAGTGCTAACACATTACAGTGCGCCAGCGAACATTGTGCAAGCAGGAGACCAGGGGCCGTATTCCGAGTTTGTGTCATAACAAAAAGCGTCATGATCTGCTGCAGCGGCCACACGTGATTGGTCGAAACGCCGGAAGCGGATGTCTGTTCGGTTGCGACTGTGAGCGGCGGCAGGATGTCTCAGCGTTTTGGTTGCCACAGCGAAACGTCCAGCGTCGTTATTGCTCTTTGCCCACAAATGGAACGCTACCAATGCAACAGAGGAAAATTTCAGCCACAAGTTTAGTTTCACATCACATTCCACAGTAAAGGGGTAATATCGAAGCTGCTTTATTTATCCACTGGACTTCAACAAATAAAAAGAATAGTTCAGGCACTATTTTCTATATCGTAAAGGCCGGAGGTCTACTTAAAGATGATATCGAACTCAACTACGCATGGCTTTGCAGTGACAGAAGGCGGCTGCTACAGCGGTCGATCGCCGATGGTAAATAAATGGCAGCTATAGCTTGTTCCCAAAACACGGCGTTTTACATTGAGCTTGATGTTAAAAGGGAACGTACAGGAAAACTTGTGGCATGCACTCACTTGCTGCACAATGCGCGCTCCGTGTTGTGCTGAGCCAAGACGCCGTGACGACTTACCGTCTGCAACATCGCTGAACTTAAGTTGGTGCTATGATCAGACGTTTTTCATTCCTTTTATGCAGGCACTGCAAGAACCGCGAGATGCCGCTGTCAGGTTTTTAATTTTTCCGCGGCAAATAAAATAAATGGGATGGATTAAAGAAATCTTCTTGCTGTGTTTCTCTTTGCAGACGAAGTTTTCATATAGGTTCGCCATGGTACGAAGCGCGCGCATGCCCACACTGACGCCTGAAATTAACTTGCAAGCTAACTCGCGAGCTCAATGCAGAGCCACACCACCGCCGCGGCTATCGAGAATCGTAAGGGACGCCTAAAAACCACCTCTGCCATGTCAAATGGGTCGGTGTAGTAGCGCTTCGCTGGCGACTGACCATCCGTGCACATTAGCGGTTTCACGCTACCATGCATTACACACGATCATGGTGCAGGGGCTTCGACAGCTATTGAGAGTTCTAGACAAGAAAATGCACGTTTGCGCACAGTAAACGCAAGCATTTTTCAGGACATTATTATTAGTGTCGCATCATTCAACGTACGCAGACGAGATAACTCGGGTGATATATAGTGCAGCCGTCCGGTTTGAATGAGGGAAACAGTTTCTACAGCAACGTGGCCTCCGCGATCAGCTGCTGCAGCGCCGCGGAGGCCACGATAACCGGTGCTCGTTAAGCCTAGCAGCTACCAAATAAAAAACGAAATAAAAAAACAAGCCAAATTTATCGATCATCCAATTTGTTGTAGGCAAGATAAGAGAAGCGAAAACCCCGTACCCATTTTATAGGCAGTTCACGTGCAGAAAAACACAGTAACATCGACGAGTTCGCTTCGAAGTGACAGGCTCCGCTTCCAAGCGCGCCGCCATGTTGGCTACCCTTGAGCATCTGCTGCTACATGTGTTGCTAGGTGTTTGTCGTCACGAAACCGGTTTCTTCGACCCTTTTCGCTGCACCCGAACCCCCACATCCGCTTCCAGCGTTTCGACCAATCAGGTGTGGCTGCTGTGGCAGATTACGACGCTTTTTATTATGGCACAAACTCGGAATACGGCCCCCTTTCGGAGACGGCATAGGTATCATGTCCCACTTTCATCTAAACCACAAACATAATTTAACCACGACGTTATGAGGGATTAACAGTTAGGAGATTAACCGCGATGTTATGAGAACCGGTCGCCGCCGTTGACCGGAGGGCCTCCTTTGAGGAGCATTCGCCGTTGTCTTCATGAGTTGTATTCGACTATAGTGACCACGTCTGTGCGCGCTTTGTCGCCCCCCCCCCTCCTTTTTTTTATGGCTGGATACTACAACGTGACTTCGCATTCCATAGAGTTGCCAACATGGACATCATCGTCATCAGAATATACTTGCTGGCGGGCGCGAGGATTACGCTACACGCGCGGCGCTCTCGCTTCGGTTATACGTCCCGAGGACTGCGCGTGCGCCGCTTGGGCTGCAGGACATGCAAGTCTCCTACACGCCGCGCGCTGCCTTCGCCCATCACGAGACTTGGAAGGCGCTGTTGCGCTGCTCCGGCGGCAGCGTAGCAAATAAGCACCATGGGGCAGACGGCAAGTTTCTCCAAAGTTCGTTTAAGTTCTCCCTTCGGTTCTCCCTTCGTTGTTGCGCCAAAGTCACCCGCGGCGCACCGACGACAGGAGCTAAAAGCATTTCATGCTTAATAAAATTTTCATTTAATTCAGGACGCCGTCAGTAGACCTGCACAATAGCGAAAAAGATAACGTGCGGAAATTCCCGTCTTGTTGACGACTACTCACTATGCAATTCTACAGAGCGAATGTTCCCGAGCAAAACATGTTTGTCGTCGAAGTCGTAAAAAAGCGTCCGTGCAGCCGATCATGCATGACCGGAAGAGCAGAGTGGACCCCACACGGGGTCGCATGACCATCCCGTGTAGCGATAAGGCAAGAGCGGGGCTAGTACCTGGTGCTTCATAGCGGAGGTATCGCGCATAAGAAAACACGTAACATGCGCAGAACTGCCAGACAAAACGCGCTTCGTCTGTACGCCGTCCTCTGCATGTTCCGTGTTTTCTGTGTCAGTTAAACGCGATATCTTCATCCGTGCCCGCAGCCTGTGCCTTATGCCGTGCGCCAGCTTTCCCAGAACAAACAGACGAAGGTTCCAGGGAAGGGCATGTTTGTGACATTATTACTTATGGCGCAAGGGCAGCTTTGGCCAAAGAGCGCCATGTTACAAGGTATTTTTCGTTACACAAGGCGGGGTCAGAGGCCCATTGTCCAAGCATTTCACCCCAGATAAGCGAAGTGTACCAGGTGGGGAATGCTTGTGCCTATTGTGTCACCGGTGAGTACCCGGCGGCACTGGGGATCGAACCCCGCACCTCCCGCATGCGAGGCGGATGCTCAACCACTAGGACACCCCTGCGGTCTACGGGGCCTGTTAGTGTTCGCGGTCATTTCGCGTCCGCGTGTAGCCGAGGGCTGCGAAGTTCTAGTAGGGGAAATTTTCACTTTTCGGGGAACTTTCGGTCTAAAATTTAACCGAAAGGAAACAATGCGTGGATCAAGGATACCGGAAAAAGAGACGCACACGAGCGCTGACTAACAACCAAAGTTTTATTTTGGAACAAAGCGTTTAAATAGACCGTGGTAAAATGCGGAACGCTGTGCGATCGCCGGGAATCAGAGTATTCACGTCACAGTAAAGTGGTTACGAAAGAGGGCGCAAAGCTGAAAATAACCGCGATAAGAACCGACGGTGTAAAGGGCCGTGACAGGTAAAAAAAACAACAACTTTAAAACACGTAAAAACGATAAAACACGTTAGAACGATAAACACAATAAAAACACGTCAAGCTCTGCTTGACTTGATCAGGTGTCCCAACTTTTCAAAAATTCGGCAGAGTCACTTACGACTGCTTACGTGTGGCAGTGTGAAAACATTACAGTTCCTGGGTGCATTGTTTACGCGTAATGCTTGTACATGCATTAAAGTTCTTTTCTACGAGTTTATGAAAGCTACAGCGTGGCACACCGTTGCGGGTGGGGTCCACGCGCGTCCATGGTCGGCGCTGTTACGTTTCGCCTTTGTGGTGTGGGAAAACTGGCGTGGATGCAGCGGACCTTCTCACGGGCTGCCGTTGAGTCAGTGAAGGCGATGCGGGGTCAACCCCCCTGGGCATACCCATGGCAACGGCGACAGACAAGGACCCTCATCCTTGCGTCGACTACCATCACTAAGGATCAAATTTATCCGATGCCGATCATCGAGGAGCGCATCGAGAAAGTTAGTAACATTCAGTTTATCTCCACCCTAGATCTGGTCAAAGGTTACTGGCAGGTTCTACTTACAGAGCAGGCTAGTATATTGGTATGCGGTGTTCATTTCACCAGTGGGAACATTTCATCCTAAAGTTTTGAGTTGAAGAACGCGCCGTACTGCTTTTCAAGCCTCATAAACAAAGTGTTGCGGAGACAGGAAGGATTCGCTTTGCCGTATTTAGACGACGCATCCTGGTCTGAGCACACGGCCCATTTGCGGGCAGTGCTAACCCGCCTGCGCGAAGCAAGCTTGATGGTCAAGACTCCCAAGTGCCAGTTGGCACAGGCCGAG